>NW_026693364.1:0-4791 GCF_021218885.2 Marmota monax | reverse complement strand
TTATCTGTAATGCACTGATTTTTTAAAATTATAAGTAAAAAGAAGAAAGACTAGTGGAACAGAGGAAAGAGAATGGGGGAGGGAAGAGATAAGGGGAAGGGAAAGCGCTGGTGACTGAATTGGAGCAAATTACAATCTAAGCTTGTATAATTATGTCAAAATGAACCCCAATATTGGCAATGGAGCCAATCAACCATGAACTGAAACATCCAAAACTGTAAGTCAAAATCAACTTTCTTATTTTTAAGTTGATTGTCTCAGGTATTTTGTTACAGATATATAAAGTAGACTAACACAACCAGCCTTCTAACATCACAGTGTATACCAAGAGAATCCAAGCCCTGGTTTACCAAGGGAGAATTTGGTATCTGACACATGAGAGGGAGCCAACGATGCCCTATTTTAACCTGACTCTGGCAAAAATGCCATAACCACAACTAACAAAACCTCATTGGGCTAGTACTTTGGTGTGTCATGCTCCTTTGATTATATGGACAAGAGGTCTCCCAGGGCTGATGATGAAAATGACTAGGACTATTGTTTGTCCTCTGTGTAGGATCTTCATGAGCAACATTGTATGGGCTTATGCAACCATGGCAAAAATGAGACTTGGCCAGTGAACACCAATGCCTCCTTACCGTGAATAGGTTACTTAAAAATGAAGCAAGAGGTCCCATGGGCACCTCAGGGCTATTTCTTTCTCTGTAGGCAATCTAGATGCAAATAGAAGCAGAAAATCTCACACCTGGAAGCTGGTAGACAGTGGGATCCTGCACATCAGGCATACTGGGGACGCTCCTAGGTGTCACCTCTGGGGAGGAGTCACACTGTGTGCCAACAGCCTAAACCTAAATACCAGGCTTATTAGGACCTGCCAGTAGGTGTGTGACTGATTCTGGTTTTGTGTCCTTTATGAGAGCTTTGGTACCAAACATAGGAGTCAATGCCCAAGAAAAAAATATAAGAACCCACACCTGACTATGGCAGACACTGTGTCCTCCACTAGCACTGCCTTGATGCCCAACAGACATCCCTTAATAACCTCAGGAAGGTTGAATCAAATAAAAGAATTTCTCTAGACTTTCTTTTAGCCCAGCTGACGGAGCATTAGGGGATTGAGCCTCAGTGTGAGTTTAGTGGGACAAATCACATTCGAATCAGCAAGGAGGTAATCAGCACAATCTAATAAAGGCCACACGTGAAAGGCCCACAACTAATATACTCAAAGGTGAAAGTCTGAAAGCTTTTTCTCTAAGACCAGGGTGAAGGCAAGGATGCCTTTCACCACTTCTATTCAGCATAATTTTGGAAATCCTATCCACAGCAAGAAAAAAATAGAACTGGATTACATCAAAATTTAAAACTTGTATATTCAAGAATGAAAATAGTAGACTAAAAAGGCCACCCACAGAATGGGAGAAAAACCTTTGCAAATTACATATACCTATCTGATAAGGTATTAAAACCCAGAATATATAAAGAACACCTACAAATCAACAGGAGAAAAAAGTCCAAACCTGGGGGAAATGGCAGCTGGTTGGGCTAAGTGGGTGGCAGCAGGCAGTCCTGTGATCTGCAGCCAGGCTCAATCCCTGAGGATGAAGGGGCAGACTGATTGGCATGAGCTGTCATCTCTGCTCCTCTAGCCTGAAAGTGTTTAAGCTTCTAAAATGTCATCTATCGGGCAACTAGTTTGTGCAGTTACTTGTTTCCTGTGTGAGCAAAGTCAGATGGATGCTTCCCACAAACTGAAAGTTGCGATTCAGTGCTTACGGTTTTAAAGATCAGCCCAGAAGACACATATCTAGCAGTTTCCCAACCTTTGACAGAAATGTTTATAAATCCTTCTGTAAGAATCACATTCTGTGGATAAATTATGGTATATATACACCATGGATTTTACCAAGGCATAAAAAAAGAATGACTTTAGGACATTTGCTGGGAAATGTGTGGATCTGGAGACTTATCATGCTAAGTGAAATAAGCCAATCCCAAACAACCAAAGGTTGTTGTTTTCTCTGATTTGTGGAAGCTAACCCAAAATGGAGGGTTGGGGGTGAAGAATAGTGGATTAGACAAAGAGAAATGAAGGAGGAGGGATACAAAAAAGAAAGACAATGGAATTAATCTAACATAACTTTCCTATGTATATATATAAATATGCCACAGTGAATTTCACCATTGTGTACACCCATAAGACGGGGATCCTAATTAAAATAAGATATATCCCATGCTTCTAAAATTACATCAAAATGGATTCTATTGTGATTTATAAAACTAAAAAGAATCAACAAAAGAAAAGAAAGAGAATGACATTCTGACCCTCTCACACCCAGTGCCTGAAGATGTGGGAAAAGTCAATCAACTAAAAGATAAAAGCATGCCCGGCATGGTGGGTAATCTCAGCTACTTGAGAGGCTAGAGGATAGTAAGTTTGAGACCAGCCTCCACAACTAGGTGAGATTGTGTCTCAAAATAAAAAATAAGGGCTGGGGTTGTGGCTCAGTGGTAGATCACTTGCCTGGCATATGTGAGGTACTAGGTTCAATCCTCAGCACCATATAAAAATAAATAAAATAAAAATAAAAGTATTGTGTCCATCTACAACTAAAAAATATTTTTAAAACAAATAAAATGAGCTAGGCATGATGGCCCATGCCTGTAATCCCAGTGGCTCGGAGGCAAAGGATAGGAATTTATTGAGGCACTAAGAAACTCAGTGAGACCCTGTCTCTAATTTTTAAAAAATGCAAAATAGGGGTAGGGATGTGACTCAGTGGTCGAATGACCCCAAGTTCAATCCCCGTTACAAAAATAAATGAATAAATAAATAAAATGGGTGGGTGGGGGCTGTACTAGCTCAGTGGTAAAATGGCACTGGATTCTATCTCAGGTACTAAAAAAAGGAAGAAAGAAAAGATAAAGGTAATAACCATATGAAAGAAGGAAATCATGCTGCTGCAGTGGATCATTCCACACAAACAGATTATTATTGCAATAGAATCGCTGCCCAAAGTGAATTAATTTACTACACAGATGCAGTAAAGATTATGAGAAAAACAATAGCAATTGATTCAAAGTATAGCAAAGGCCTACAGGAGGATGGTGTTTGCCCTCATTGCCATGAATAAATTTGAAGAAACAGTTATAATTATTAAAAGCATTATATCTTGACCTTGAAAATGATTCCCATAAGTCAAATCTGAACATAGAACAAAGATTAAGAGAGTTAACTGCATTGAGCTTTGATATAGCAAGCTTGATAAATGATCCAGTTTTCATTAGCATGGCAGCAAGTTTAATGCAAAACCTTCAAGTTCAACAAACTAACGTCAGGAATAATGACAAATGTCACTGCATACCTGCTTCTGGATTTCAGAGCCTACCCAGCCTATCTGGCCTCATCCATATGGGACTGAATGTTTGATCAGCAGATATCACAACAGAATCCTGAATTTATAGAGCATCTGAGAATTACATCTGGAGCAGATCATTCAATAGGAGCACTGAAGAACACTTGTGATTTGACCAGGGATCCTAGCCCAGAATGCAAAAAGTTTGTGACTCTAATACTCTCTATAGACAGAAGTGGAAAAAAAACCACACATAAACAAAACAACAACAAAGCACTGTATCTGATGCTTAAAAATAGTGGAGGAAACCCTCTTGTATATATTCTTAAAGAACACATCTATTTAAACAATAGGCTTATCACAAGCAGACGTGGACATGCAGTGACTCTTTTTGCAAGGAAATGATCAATTGCTTTCAGAGCCAATCTATCACTGAGATATCATTCTATTTTCAAATTTTTATCATCACATTTGTACATTAGACTTAATAGTAGAACATATATATAAATGTGTGTGTGTGTATATATATATACATATATACATATATATATACATATATATATATATATACACATACACTGGGGAATATATATATATATATTTTTTTTCCGTACTAGGGATTAAGCCCAGGGCTGCCTCACACATTCTAGGCAAGCACTCTACCACTGAACTGCATCTCCAATCCTTTTATTTTATTTCATTTTTGAGACAAGGTCTACCTAAATTACCCAGATTGGCATTGAACTTTCAAACCATCTGCCTCAGTCTGCCAAATAGCTGGGATTAGAGATGTGAACCACCACTCCAGGCAACAGAGTGTATATATTGAGCAGTAGGTGAGTGAGGAGTTCTTTAACTTTAAATTCCCTTAAGGTGTTTTTGTTGTTGTTGTTGTTGTTGTTGTTTTGAGAAGAGATATTACTAAGTAGAAAGGTGTCCTGTGCTGGGAGACCTTAGAAGAAATATATTTGCAACTAAGTAGCATGTCAAGAGACAAGACACTTATTACCTAGGGTTGGCTTTAATAAGTCCTATCATGGGCTGGGGTTGTAGCTCAGTGGTAGAGCACTTGCCTAGCATGTGTGAGGCACTGGGTTCAATTCTCAGCACCACATACAAATAAATAAAATAAAGGCTCATCAACAACTAAAAAATATATTTAAAAAAATAAGTCCTATCAGGAATGAATACTACAGGTCCAGTACCATCTTTTCAGGACTCATCATGATTTATTTTCTAACTCTTTAGCCCCCCCTTCCATGTTTTTATTTAGTTGTTCTTTTTAGATACGCTTGACAGTAGAATGTATTTTGACATATTATACATACACGAAGTATCACTTCCCATTCTTGTTGTTGTAAAGATTGTGGAGTTACATTGGTCCTGTATTTATATATGAACATAGGAAAGTTACGTCTGATTCATCCTACTGTCTTTC
>NW_026693363.1:0-40880 GCF_021218885.2 Marmota monax | reverse complement strand
CTACCCTCATTCCCCCTTTCTTTCCCTCCCCTTTATTGTATTTAGAGTTTGTTTAATCCAACCATCTTCCTCCCTCCCAACCCCGTTATGGATCAACATTCTTATACCAGAGAAAACTTTCAGTATTTGATTTTTTGGGATTGGCTAACTTCACTTAGCATTATATTCTACAACTCCATTCATTTACCTGAAAATGCCATAATTTTATTCTCTTGTAATGCTAAATAATATTCCATTGAGTATATATGCCACATTTTCATTATCCATTCATCAACTGAAGGGCATCTAGGTTGGTTCCACAGTTTAGCTAATATGAATTGTGCTGCTATAAACATTGATATGGCTGTGTTCCTGTAGTATGCTGTTTTTAAGTCCTTTGGGTATGGACTGAGGAGTGGGATAGCTGGGTAAAATGGTGGTTCCATTCCCAGGTTTCCAAGAAACCTCCATATTGCTTTCCACATTGATTGCACAAATTTGCAGTCCTACCAGCAATGTATGAGTGTATCTTTTCCCCCACATCCTTGACAATACTTATTGTAGTTTGTATTCTTAACAGCTGCCATTCTGACTGGACTGAGATGAAATCTTATAGTAGTTCTGATTTTCATTTCTTTAATTGCTAGAGATATTGAACATTTTTCCCATATATCTGTTGACTGTGTATCATCTTCTGAGAAGTGTCTTTTCAGCTACTTGGAACATTTATTGATTGGATTATTTGGTTTTTTGGCATTGAGATTTTTGAGTTCTTTATATATCCTAGAAATTAGTGCTCTATCTGACGTGTATGTGGTAAAAACTTGCTACCCAAATGTAGGCTCTCTATTCACTTCACTGATTGTTTCTTTTGCTGAGAAGAAGCTTTTTTGTTTGATTCCATCCCGTTTATTGATTCTGGATTTCATTTCTTGTGCTATAGGAGTCTTATTAAGGAAGTTGGGGTCTAATCCAACATGATGGAGATTTGGGTCCACTTTTTCTTCTATTAGGCACAGTGTTTTTTGTTTAATTCCTAGGTCCTTGATCCACTTTGAGTTAAGTTTTGTGCATGGTGAGAAATAGGGGCTTAATTTCATTTTTTTTTTGCATATGGATTTCCAGTTTTCACAGAATCATTTGTTGAACAGGATATCTTTTCTCCAATGTACGATTTTGTCGCTTTTGTCTAATATAACTGTAATTATGTGAATTAGTCTCTGTGTCCTCTATTCTGTACCATTGGCCTACAAGTCTATTTTGGTGCCAATACCATGCTGTTTTTGTTACTATTGCTCTGCAGTAGAGTTTATGGTCTGGTATAGTGATGCCACCTGCTTCACTCTTCTTGCTAAGGATTGCTTTAGCTATTCTGGGTCTCTTATTTTTCCAGATGACTTTCATGACTGCTTTTTCTACTTCTATGAGGAATGCCATTGGGATTTTGATTAGGATTGCATTAAATCTGTATAGTGCTTTTGGTAATATGGTCATTTTGGCAATATTAATTCTGCTATCCAAGAACAAGGGAGATCTTTCCATCTTCTAAGGTCTTCTTTAATTTCTTTCTTTAGCATTCTGTAGTTTTCATTGTAAAGGTCTTTCACATCTTTCATTAAGTTGATTCCCAAGTATTTTATTTTTTGCTTGAGATTTTTATAAATGGGGTAGTTTTCCTCATTTCCCTTTCAGAGGATTTTTCACTGATATACAGAAATACCTTTAATTTATGGGTGTTGATTTTATATGCTGTTACTTTGCTGAATTCATTTATTAGTTCTAGAAGTTGGCTGGTGGAATTTTTGGGTCTTCTAGGTATAGAACCATATCATCAGCAAATAGTGATAATTTGAGTTCTCCTTTTCCTATCCATATCCCTTTAATTTCTTTCATATGTCTAATTGCTCTGGCCAGTGTTTCAAGAACTATGTTAAATAGAAGTGGTAAAAGAGGGTATCCCTATCTTGTTCCAGTTTTTAGAGGTAATGCTTTCAATTTTTCTCCATTTAGAATGATGCTAGCCTAGGGTTTAGCATAGATAGGTTTTACAATGTTGAGATATGTTCCCGTTATCCCTAGTTTTTCCAGTGTTTTGAACATGAAGGGGTGCTGTATTTTGTTGAATGCTTATTCTGCATCTATTGAGATGACCATATTGTTCTTATCTTTAAGTCTATTGATGTGAAGAATTGCATTTATTGATTTCCATATGTTGAACCACCTTGCATCCCTGGGATGAACCCCACTTGATCATGGTGCACTATCTTTTTGATATGCTTTTGTATTTAATTTGTCAGAATTTTTGGAGAATTTTTGCATCTATGTTCATTAGAGGTATTGGTATTGGTCTGAAGTTTTCTTTCTTTGATGTGTCTTTGCCTGGTCTTTGCATTCAGGGTGATATTGGCCTCATAGAATGAGTTTGAAAGTGCTCCCTCTTTTTCTATTTCACAAAATAATTTGAGGAGTATTGGTATTAGTTCTTCATTAAAGGTCTTGTAGAACTCAGGTGTGTATCCATCTAGTCCTGGGCTTTTCTTGGTTGGTAGGCTTCTGATGCCATCTTCTATTTCATCTCTTGAAATTGATGTTTACATAGTGTACATCATCCTGATTCTGTATGGACAAATCATATGACTCTAGAATTTTTTTTATGCCTTTGATAGTTTCTATTTCATTAGAGTACAAGTTTTCAAAAATAATTTCTAATTATCTTCTGTATTTCTGTAGTGTCTTTTGTGCTATTTCCTTTTTTTTATCATGTAATGTTAGTAATTTGAATTTTCTCTCTCCTTTTCATTAGCATGGCTAAAAGTTTGTCAATTTTATTTTTTCAAAGAACCAACTTTTTATCTTGTCAATTTTTTCAATTGTTTCTTTTATTTCAATTTCATTCATTTCAGCTGATTTTAATTATTTCTGTCTTCTATTGCTTTTGGTGTTTATTTGTTCTTCTTTTCTAGGGCTTTGAGATGTAATGTTAGGTCATTTATTTGTTGACTTTTTCTTCTTTTAAGAAATGAAATCCATGCAATGTACTTTCATATATATATATATATATATATATATATATATATATATATATTAGTTGCAGTCGTCAATACCTTTATTTTTTATTATTTTTTTAATGTGGTACTGAGGATCGAACCCAGGGCCTCACACGTGCTAAGCAAGTGCTCTACCACTGAGCCACAACCCCAGCCCCGCAATGTACTTTCCTGTTATTACTGCCTTCATAGTGTCCCAGAGATTTCTATAGTTCCCCTGAGTTATATCAATGTTTTCATTTACCTCTAAGAATTTTTTAATCTCCTCCTTTATATCTTTTGCAACCCATTTTTCATCCAGTAGCATATTATTTAGTCTTCAGGTGTTGGAGAAGCTTTTATTTTTTTATTTTATCATTGTTTTCTAGTTTTATTCCATTATGATCTGATAGAATGCAGAGTAGTATCTCTACTTTTCTGTATTTGCTAAGAGTTGCTTTGTGGCATAATATTATGGTCTATTTTAGAGAAGGATCCATGTGCTGCTGAGAAGAATGTGTATTTGCTTGTTGAAGGATGAAATATTCTATATACATCAGTTAAGTCTAAGTTATTGATTGTGTTAATGAGTTCTATACTTTCTTTGTTCACTTTTTCTTTGGAAAGATCTATCCAGTGGTGAAAGTGGTATGTTAACGATACCCAGAATTATTGTGTTGTGGTCTATTTGACTCTTAAACTTGAGAAGAGTTTGTTTGATGAACATAGATGCTCCATTGTTTGGGGCATATATATTTATAATTGTTATGTCTTATTGATGTGTGTTTCCCCTTGAGCCATATATGGTGTCCTTCTTTATCCCTTTTGATTAACTTTAGCTTGAAGTCTACTTTATTTGATATGAAGATGGAAACCCCTGCTTGCTTCCACAGTCCATGTGAGTGGTATGATTTTTCTCAACCTTTTGAGTCTGTGCATGTCTTTTCCTATGAGATGAGTCTCTTGGAGGCAGCATATTGTTGGGTCTGTTTTTTAAAATCCAATCTGCCAGTCTACGTCTTTTGATTGGTGAGTTTATGCCATAAATATTCAGGGTTATTATTGAGACATGATTTATATTCCCAGTTATTTTATCTTTGGTATTTAACTTGACTTGGTTTCTCCTTTGATTAGTTTTTCCTTTAGTGTAATACCTCCCTTAACTCTTGTTTTTCAATTCCTCTTCATGGAATATTTTGCCAAGGATATCTGTAGTGCAGGCTTTCTAGTTGTAAATTCTCTTAACTTTTGTTTATTATGGAAGGTTTTTATTTCATCATCAAATCTAAAGCTTATTTTGCTAAATATAAGAATCTTGGTTGGCATCCATTTTCTTTCAGAACTTGGTATATATGTTATTCTATGATCTCCTGGCTTTGAGGGTCTGGGTTAAAAAATCTGCTGATATATGAATTGGCCTCCCTCTATATGTGATCTGATTCCTCTCTTGTGGCCTTTAAGATTCTATCCTTATTCTGTATGCTAGGCATTTTCCTTATAATGTGCCTTGGTGTAGATCTGTTGTAATTTTGTACATTTGACGTTTTGTAAGCCTCTTGAATTTGATTTTTCAATTCATTCTTCATACTTGGGAAATTTTCTGAATGAAGAATTGTGAATTCCTTTGATTTAAAACTCTGTGCTTTCCTCTATCTCAATAACTCTTAGATTTGGTCTTTTTATTCTATTCCATAATTCTTGGATGTTCTATTCTTGGTTTCTTACGATCTTCACTGTGTGGTCAACTTTATTTTCCTGATTGTATACTTTGTCTTCATTATCTGATGTTCTTTCTTCCAAGTGATCTAGTCTGTTGGTTATGCGTTCTATTGAGTTTTTTATTTGGTTTATTGTTTCCTTCATTTCAAGAATTTCTGATTTTTTTTTCAGAGTCTCTGTTTCTTGAAATAGTCTTTTGCTACCTATATTTGCTCTTATATCTTTGTTGGAGTGATCAATTGTTGCCTGTTTTTGTTCATTTAGGTCACCCTTTAATTCACAGATCATTTTAATTACGTTTATTCTGAACTCCTTCTCTGATATTTCATCAACTTCACTGTCCATGGGCTCTGTTATTACTTGTACCTCACCTTGATGTTGGGCTTCCAGACCCTGAGGCTGTGCTCAATGTGTGCTAGTGAAACTAAAGGTGGTGGTGGCAATAGCAGAGGTAACTCAAGATAGCAGTGGAAGTGCCCCAAGATGGATGCAGGTCTTTCAGTGATGGGGCTGAAAGGGTGGACCTTACACTCCCTTTGGGATGCCTGCTCCAAGATTCAGCTGCTTCTAGGCCCTGTCTGTTAGCAAAAGGTAAAGGCTACTGTGTGGAGAAGGCTGTGGGAATGTTTGCAGAGTCCCAAGATGGAAGTGGGTTAGGCCTGGCCTGAGGCTGGCTGTGGGTGTGTGTGTGTGGCAGACCCAGGCCTACCCTGGGCCTGGGTCCTGCGCAGGTCAGTGTAGGAGCATCTGAACCAGGCCAGAGCTTCGGCGGGGGTCCACTAGTCAGAGGAGGCGGTCCTGTGCTCTGGAGGGTGTCTTCTGGTGGTGGGATAGACCCAGGCCTATCCTGGGCCTGGGTCCCATGCAGGTGGGTGGAGGTGGATCTAGACCAGGCAGAGAAATGTCATTTCTTGAGTCAGCAGAAGTTTTCTTTTTAAAAAATTAAAACAATAAAAAATACCATGATTAAGTTCAAATCACTTTATTTATACTTGGACATTTAAAAAGAAGAAATAATGTTTGAGTCACAGAGTAGTCCATGAAGGAGTTAAAGAAAAGCCATCTAGAAATAATGCCAGATAGGTATATTGGTTACATCAAGCTGAAATCACTTGAGTAACTGAAACTGCAAGAAGGGCCATTTGAACTATCCTTCCCCAGATGCAACAAGCCATAAAGATTCTTTTGGAAGGGATTTGCTTCACGTGCCAAGGCTGGAAAATAGCCTTGATCATCAGAGACTGATATTGGGGCTGCAATGAACCTGAGGAAATAAACTCTTTGAGGTAACCCTTACCTTCCACTGTCTTCTACATCACCCCCATATACACAGCATAGTAACATCCTTAGAATTTACTATCCAAGTCCAGACAGCCACTTGTCCTATCATTTCTTCACAAATTTATTGCTCTTTGTCCAAAAGTATAAAAACATCATGCCTTGGTCATTTATTTGGATTTTACTCTCTTGTAAAGATTCCTGTGTACATGTAAAATTAATAAAACTTTATGCTTTAATCTTGTTAATCAGCTTTTATATTAATTAGTTTCCTAGTTTTGCCCAAAAAGCCTACAGAAGAACTAAGGGACAGAGGAGGGGATTTCTCTCTTCCCTATACCCACAACTGAAAAAGGCATGTGGCTTTCCTACAGGCAAACAAAGTATAACCCCCATGAGGTCAGAGTTTTCTCCAGGTACTAAGAGGAGGCTCAGGACTTGCTCCAGAAATAGATAAAAGGGAAATTAAGAGGTGGTAGCTGGTCAGGATGTAGGCAGGCATGTGAGGCCTGCAGTCTTCATGCCTTTCAGGTATGGGTTAAGGGATTAAGGGATAGGCTGGGCTAAGGGATTATGTCCTGGGCAGATCCAAGCTCATGAGTCTCAGACTATATCAACTTTGCAAGAAATACTTGAGCAAGTCAGTTATGAGCTACTGAAGATAAGGCAAGAGTGCAAGGAAAGACTTTGAAAAAATTAATTTGCAAGAAATAAATCAGCATTAAATATAAGGAATTATTTTAAAATAATTTAACACTGTGGTTTTACTTATTCATTTGATTATAATAACTTTGGTAACCATAACTTCGGCTAGATGAAATCACCTATAGCCAACTAAATGCACATCAAACATAAATAATGTCTTGACCTGCCTTCTTTTCCTACAACTCCACACATCCCAAGGGGAATTTCCAGCTCAAGATCAAAGAATGATTAAATAGTTGGTGAAGGAGTTTTTAAAAAATGACTGAGTAATTTTACTTTGTATACACATGCTAGAAAAAAAGTAAAATAAAATAAACAAAAATGTCCTCTTGGTGCTGAAAGTTTGGTGCCAAATCTTCTAAAAAGCAAAGAGCCTTGGGAAAATAATTAGGCACTTAATCAGTCTCATGTTTCAAAAGTTCATAATGAAGCTGTGTGATCAACAATCATCCTGTATTTGCTCACCATTCTAATGAGATGTCAAACCCAAAGGTTGCATTTTCACAATTCTAAGTCTCTCTTTCAACTTAATGTTTAAGAAAAATTTGTATTTAGAAATGTGAATTTACAGAGAAGAAAACATATGGGATATGCTAAAAGTATTTTACAAGGCATCTGACCAACTAAAACTATTTTTTTGTTTGTTTTAAGTTTGGGATTTTGTTTATCTTACAGCATATTACAGTGATCTAAGTAGTGTTTCCTTGTAGCATAAATAAGGTGGCCAAGGAAATAGATGTGACCATTTCCAGTTTGCCTGGTAAATCAATGTGTGGTCTACCATAATGAAACCTCAATAACAAAACACAGAATGAAAAGTAAGGACATCAGCTCAGGTCTCCCAGTAGTGGCTGGAATCTGCAATCAGGGGTAGCTTAGGAGTAATTTTTCTACTTCATTTCACAAAAATTAGCATACAGACACACAACAAAGACTTTCTGCCTTTTGAAAGTCCAATTCACTTGACATGCTTGACTATTTCTCATAAACCTATTGCTCCTACTCATCAGTTTGAGGGAAATGGTAGGGGTGTGGCTGCATTAGAAAGCAGGTGTTCTAATGGTCCTTTGAAAACTGATTAGTGTCTTAGGCTTCTCATCTCAGAAATGCATTGATAGGTACTTTTTCCTACTTGAAGCCAGGAGGATGAGCCCAAATTCTTGGTTCTAGACCACTCAATTCAATATACTGTCCTGGGACAATGGCACTTCCCTATAGCACAACACAAGCCACCCTTATCAGGCCTAACTTTCTCAGTTTTCTGTTATTGGAAAGAAGGGTCCATGGAATATTCCTATACTTCCAAATTTCACTCTGGGAAACTAACAAACAATATATTAAAGAAACACCTACGAAAGATCTAACACAAGTCCATCTCATATACATATTCATTTGTCAATTATATCTGTTTCAAAATGCTTTTGCAGCATTACTGTTAAAAACTGATTTAAAAGCTTTGTTAGTCCCTGTATTTAGGTGCTAGTCTCCATACAGCTGAAGGAGGTAGCTCAACCTCTAAGAGCTCTATCCGGAGAATCTTAAGTGCAAATGTGTGCTGAGATGACCAAACAATCCAAGCTTCACTATCCTAATTCTCAATTTGCGAACAAAACTATCCTACTGCCCAAGACCTGGCAGACTTCCAACTATAGGGAGTACAAGTGGCCCACGACCCAGCTGCTATGCTTTTGAAATCCTCCACATTCTCTCAGAGGCCCTCTCCGAAGAAGACAGCACAGTACAGCTGGCCTCCAATGGATGGCTTTGCTGGAGGACTTTGTGATACCTTGCTAACTTTGGCTCATAGCAGAAGAGAACACTTCCACCAAGCATTCTCTCTTTAGTTAGAATAAGACTTTAATCATAGTCTGACAGTGTCTGACAGTTCTCCTAACCTCTCCCAGCTGCTTTCCTATTTCCTTTCATGCAGGTATTTTCCCTAAAAATAACCATGCATTTTAGTTCTATCTTGGCATCTGCCTCCCAGAAGTCTAGACTAATATATTATTCATTCATTTATTGGTCATTCATTCAAGAAATTGAATTTCCATGTTTCTGGCACGTCATTCTAGGCACTGGGGAGAGTGGTGAGCAAGACTAAGAAAACCTGTACATTCATAAACTCCCCACAAATTATCATAACTGCTTCTCTTTCTTCAGCTCCTAATGTGTGCTAAGTATTTATATGCCTCATCTCATTTGTTCTTTACAATAACCCTGAAAATGTTGTTTGTTTCATGAATAAAGAAACTAAGACCTGGAAGAATAAGTTTCCAGGGGCCTCTCTGATAGGGCCAGCTTTTTTACTCCAAAATCTATGCTTTTCAGCGATGATGTATATCATCCATTTAGGTAACAGCTCTAAGCAATTTTATTTTCTAGCAATTTCTTGCCCATCTGAATAGTTGATTTTACACAAAGTATGGTTTCATTTCTTTAATATAAATTTATAAGGGCTGGGGGAACAATCTATAAGAGAGGGAAACTGCACTTCAGAGTCAGTCCTACACTGTTTCAAAGTCAGGTCAATGATGATAGCATGTAATCCATTCAGAGACGGTCCCCCACCAGGTGTGAGTTTCCAACTGTGTTCACTATTACAAAGAACATAGAGAGGAAAGAAATGCTTGGTTAATCTGTTTTTCAGCCTGGTCATGGCCCAATGCTGGCAAGCTGATAGAGAGTGGTCACATACAATCAGAGCTTCTTTTAGAGGCTGGCAAGGCCCACTGCAGGCAGCCAAGCACTCTGATGACAGCTGATGCAAACACATACCATTATGTTCAAGGTCAGTGATGGCCTCTTCTCTACTCGAGTCAAAGTCCAGGGAAGGAGTAGGCTGAGACTCAGGTAGGTTCTCTGAAGCTGGTTCATCTAATTCCTTATGGGAGGAAATTAATAATTCATCAGAAGTTGACAGAAAGAAATAGGACTACCACAAATGAGATCATATTCTTGTTTAAAAGATTATTTGGAAACAAAAACCTACCAAATTCTCTCCCTTAAACATAATAACTTTTTCAAACTTTAAGATAGTAACTTGGGTTAGGAGAAAAATAGTCCTGAATCAATGAGACAGGTGACCTTGGGCAAACACTTGAACTTCATAGCCCTCAGGTTTAGGTCCATGACTAGTAGGTCAAGCAGGATGCCCAGAGTAAAAAATTAACACTCAGGTTCAGGCAAGTGCAGGCTCCACTGGCAGCTAGGAGTGATGCTTTCTATTTTGCACCCAGGGCACTCCACCTTTGTCATTCCTGTCCTGAATTTTTCTTCATCTCAAAATTAAAAAGCATTGGCTTGAATGACTTCCAGCTTCTTGTCTAGCTTTAAAAACTCCATGATTCTATGAATTTTAATTTCTTAAAAGCAAAATATCTAAGAGAATACTTAGAATTCTTACTTCAAATAAACAAAGGTAAACTTCATAAACATATCAATAAGTATTTCAACAAATCACCTTGTCCTTTCCCCCCCCAGTTTTGAGTGTGTATGTGTTTGTCACCTAGAATGGATGGTAAATTGGCCTCTTTTCCTTGATAAATGGCTTTGATGCAGAGCTACTCCAAGAATGTCTTCTTATTAAGAAGGAAATTAAAAGGAAAAATTAATCTTATGTCTTTTGTTTTCTATTTTGCTGTGCTCGGAAATGAACCCAGGGCCTTCTGCATGCCGGGCAAGCACTCTACCACTGACCCACATTACCAGTCCTAAACTAATATTAAATAAATACGTAAAAATGAAGCTATGCCACACTGTGATGTAGCATTTGTGAAAATATGGTCATAAAGTGGTTTTTAAAAGTCCATTTTCTATACTATATACTTAATTATTTCAGGAAGTACAACTGAATTCCAAATTTCAAAGGATCACTGATGGTACATAGAGAACTTCAAGAACAAAGAGTAGAAATTGCATGAAATGTGATTTTACATGTGCTTTAGCACTTATTTGAAAATAAGTACTTGGGCTCTCAAGTGATTTTGATTTGCTAAGGTCCTCTTTTAATAGAACAAACAGAGTTGTTAAAATTGTTCTTTTAGTATAGAAGGACTTGATCTCATCTTTGATCCCCATTACCATTCCATGCATGATGGAGACCTGCTCTGACATGCACTTTTCACAGAAACTCAACCTGGGCACCAGTGCAAATATATACCAAAAAGATGAATGGGGCTTATCTTTTATATTATGGTACATAGTTGTTTTTAAGATACCATTCTTTAAGGAAATGGTGCCTAATATCAGTCTACCTACATTCAACTGTGCTTCAAGATTTCATAGCTCAAATTCAACCAAGCAGAAACTGCCTGCCAAAGTAAAAGATGTTGTCAGTTAGGGTCTGAAAAACAAAGCAAGTTACTCTCTCAAATGCTTCAAAGAATTTTTATAACATGTAACAATCAGTCCATTCACTCCCATAACTGATTCTCTCCTACGACTGCTTCTGAAATAAAAAAGGGGCTTGCTTCAGCCATTCAAGAGAGAAGGAAAAAGGAATTGAGAAGAGAGTCCCCAATGAGATTAGGAAGAACTTAAGTTGTAAATATGTGTAGAGGCAGGGGAATAAAAGCATTCAAAGAAGGGAGCATTTTCCTCTTCTTCTTTATCACATTTTTCTTTAGCCTCTTGCATCTGATTCATCCATTTTCTTTCTTATACTTTATTTCATCTATCTCAGTTCAACCTTCAGGTCCCTCTGCAAAATGTTTGACTTTGGTTTTCTTCCTCTTTGTTCAGTGAATATCATTAAACCCATCTCACTCTTTTGCCTGTGGATGTGATTAAACTTGCCTCTTCCTTGCCTGGCTGTCTCTCTCCATCCTCCTGCTGGGGTGAACAAGAAAGTCTTCTCTCCATTTGCTTCTCCTTTTCTTCTGTTCCCATTAAGTGATTTTTTTCCTAAAGAGATTATAAGAAGATCTGTTCATTGGAGGTTTTTCCAGGTCTTCCTTCATCTGGAGGTGAACTGCTGCTTTCAGGAGCCCTATTTTCAATAATTAATCAGAGTATGGTCTTGGGCCAGCAGCCTTGGAATGGGCAGAGTGCTTGTTAGAAATGCAATATTCCAGCCACCCCCAACCCCAGAACAAATAAATCAGAACCTACATTTTAACAAGATCCATAGGCCTCCCAGATACATTTTGAATTCTGAGAAATGTTACTATAAGCCATAGAAATTTGAGCAAGAGCCAGTTGATTGTGGAGATCAAAGATCAGAAGGTTTTCCAGAAGAGGAGGTGAAGTTTTGGAAGAGAGAAGATGGGAAGCTAACAATAGGCCAGAGGGAAATGGCTGTTACAATAGCACAAAAGGGAGCAGGGAGCTTGGGAGATCTGAGCAACCATGCAGGGCTGAACCAGCTGGGAAAAGGACATAATCTGTGAGGAGAGTAGATTTAAGACTCTCACATATAAGACTCTCACAGACTGGAGCATTTTCTGCTCCCATCAATATATAAACTAGGGCACATGCTTCTGGAAAGCTCAGGCCTAGAGATGCTGATAGCATTAAACCTTGGAAGATCAAAGAATGAACTAAAATCTCTGGCCAGGGCAACACTGGGCACTTCCCTACCTTTTCCGTTTGCTCATTGCTGATAGACAGAGGATGGAATTGGGAATTCACTGAGGAAATTATGATTTTTATAAAATCTTCTTTTTTTCTCAGTTGTTCCAATCTCTGGATGTTTTGCCTAGCTCCCATGTTCTGTGGGATAACATATGGATAACAAAATCTCCTGAGATTCTGCCTGCCATATGGTCTCAGAGTTATCTTTAGACTTCAAGACACCCTGATATATAGGGGGATGGGAAGACCGGATACCATACAACATAGTTATAATGATGATAATATTTATATCAGAAAAAAAGAACACAAAATGATTATCTTGAGGGGTCAAAGAAGGAAAGCAAAAAGTTAACTTATTGGATAATAACACTTAAGATCATACTTGAAAATACACTTTTATTTGCCATATAGTAACTTCAAAAATAAAGTCATTAGGTTCATAAAACAAAATGCAACTAAATAATAGTTCTCAATTTCCAGTCTTAGGGGGAAAGTCTCTTAGAATCAAGGGTCCCTGAGAATTCCAGAAAAAAGCATCCCAGTTTCTGTCCAGAACAAATAGTTTACGCACATTAACAAACTGAATCCTTATGATCCTGCCAGTCCTCCTTGTTTGGATCTATGAAAACGTGCAGTTCTCAGTCTCAGAATCAGGGAAAAAGATCCACATCCACAGGTTTTCCTTGCAAAGCCCATAAAATCTGGGGAGCTGAGGAAAGGTGCTAGGTTTTCAGAGGGCTTGGATCATTCCACATTATGGTGGCATCAAATAGGAATCTAACCCTGCTGCTGAACCCTGTGTCATTTCAGCCAACAATTTCTCCACTAACTAGGGTCTGTAACCTCATCTCCCAAGTCTTTGGGACCTGCAAAAAGATCCCATAGCTGGCTTTACTTAACAGAGGTACCAGATGGGTGAAGAAGCAGAGTGGGATTGAGCATGTATGTCCAGCATTTCCACAGTATCTGCTAATTGGTCCAGTAAACAGAAGGAGATTGTGAGCTCAGAGGAAGTTTTGCCCCCTATTTGGCCCAATTTTGGATTTTCAGAACTCTAAAGCATCTAGTACCCCTAAATATTTGATAAAGGTAGTTCACTAGCATCTCTCCTCCTCAGAAGGGCAGAAAACAAGTGTTCCTAGGCCCTTCCTAGCTGAGAGTGAGCTCTGCTAAGGTTTGAATGTCCCTTGGTTTGAGGCCTCTGATACTATACTACTACAGAATTAGCATCCTCAGGGTTCAAAGGATTCTCCCCACAGCCTCTAGGGGAGGTTGGTTCTTCCTGCGAAAGGTAAGAATCTCTTTCACATACAGGAATTTCCACTGAATGAATGAGAAATATCTCCAACCCAAATTGCTTTTACCAGGAGAGCTATGAGTTAGTGTTGATGTTGAGTAACCAAATATGACCTCATAAAGACTACCTTGAGCATCAGAGCCTACCCCAAGGCCTGTGGAGATATTTTCAACCATTAGTGAAAATGGCATTTGCTATTCAAAGATTTGGAATATAGAGGATATGAATTTGGGATCCATGTCATGTAAACCTACAACCCTATTCGTTATCATATAGCTATGGTGGTTCTTCAGAGTTTGAATGAAGTTATTAACACAATACACATGATATAAGTGGGAGAGAGACAATAAAAAGGGAAAGAATAAAAATAAGAAAGGTCAATGAACTAAAGAGGTAAGACATCTACAACATCATTCACAAAGCCCTGGGTTTGATTCCCAGTTCCAAAAAAAGAAAAGATTAAAAAAAAAAAGAGATAGAGAAAAGATTTAAAAAAGAACTGAGATGTGTTCCTCATTTACATATAAACAAAACAACAAATTTTTAAAACTAGATAAAACTTCATCCGTAACCAGTGAAGATAGAGAATAAAGTTTGACCTGCTTTCCTAATTCCAGGTGGATGAATGGTCTCAAACTTATGTCATTTAAACTAAAGAAGCTGTTACATTTCTAAAATTCCAAAACTAAAGGAGAAGGTAAAGTAGAACTATAGATGGATATTCCAACTGGCTGTCCACAAACATTGGTTTAATGTGCATTGAGTTTTAAATGAACCTAATACCTTTATGACAATGTTATTTCTAGTTCTCCAAAGTTCAAACCACTCGCCATTCCCTCATATCTACCCTGCTGCACTGTTTATACTCCTCCTGACTCCTGAAGGCTTTGAGTGTGCAGCAACACAGTAACCAGCTCACATCTGAACATACGAGATGAATGGAGGATGGAAATGAAGACTTGAGTAGACATTTATCCACCTCTATGGGAATTTTCAGCATGATATAGATATCAGTAGTCCACAAATTAATATATAGATTATTTAAACCTAACAAAATCCTGAGAATTTTCCACGGCTTGAAGTATGTGTCTCTCTGTGTGAATGATTGTGTGTGTGAATAGACATATACATTCATAAAGACACACATATAAAGAAAATGCATAATAAAAGTCATATTTGACAACAGTTGTTTCAGTAAAAAAAAAATTAGAAATACACATATGTGTTCTAAGATCTAGTTATTTAACTCATCAACTGTGTATTCAGTGCCAATCCTTTATAAACTACATAGTAGGCACTCAATAAATGTGTTGGATACATCACCTGATCCACCTCTGTGGATCTTTGAGTTAGTGTTTTTTCCAATTGATGGCCTACATTCTAGAATCCTCCCTGGAATTAGAAACTTGGTCATAGTACTTTTATTTTCTAACCTGTCCCTTTTCCTATACAACTACCTATATGAGTATGTATAATCTGAAGCAAGAAAGAGTCTTATGTAAAATTTAAGAGATACTTACATGAAGCACATTTGTACTCAGCTGCTGAAAGTTCCGAGATCTCAATTCTTGCATCCGCTTGTTATTCTCTTCATACTTGTCTTCCACAATTTTTCTGCAAATTTAAAGTGAACATACAAAAGTAACTCAAATTTCTAAAACTATGTCTTATCTACAGATATGTATGATCCCTGTTCAGGGATCATGGGCAGATTAGGCTGATGGGAAGCCAGGTCATCTGTCTCTCGCTTGGGAAGTAGTATGCTGTGCATAACACTTTTAAACTTTAGTTCTCTTTTAAATCACACACAGGGATACTCTGGTTCCTTATTAATTCTTAGGAATTCTCAAATGCAGCAGAAGGAGAAGACAATTCCTCCCTGTGCATCCTGAATATGATGATGGGGGTTTCCACAGTGTCTGACATATACTAACACCATGAAAAATGTTTTCAGGGTGAACCAACACACAAGCCAGGAAAAAAAGAAATACTACATATCAAAGAATTTATGAAAAATATATAGGCATCACTGTGGAAGAAAATTTTCTTCTGTAGAAAAATTTTATTTCCTTTGTTTTCTTTATTTGTTTCCAACTAGGAGAATTGATTATAATAAATCTGCTACTAGAAGAAAGATTTAAGTTCTTATGATAACTTGTGTGTTAATCTATACTTAGATATTTTCTACAAGTCACTGAACATCCTTCTAGTTAAATTTTCTTGTCTATAAAATGGATACATTTCACCTTTCTGACATTAGAGTCATTTTCTTACTAAAAACACATGTTCCCTTTTATTCTAGAAACAAAGATCAAAATTACAATACAATTCATTCATAAAATAAAGATCAAATTTTATGTAAACACTATCACTTTAAATGTGAAAATATTAGTGCATCATTTGAAAGATTTATGACTTCCATTGATCTATAAAATAGTTTTAATCTGAATAATTGTAATATGCAGATAAATTATTAAATCTGCCATTTTAATCCATTTCTATCAGAGTATAAATTTTTCTTTTATCCACAATCAATGATCTGAATCATGGTACAATGGAGATACTAACATTATAAACAAATTTGAGACTATGAGTTGATGGAATGGCTCAAGGAATTTATGTGAATATATTTTCCAAGTAAAACCCACACTCAGTGCTATAGTGATTTACAAAAACAAACTAGTATTGGCTCCCTAGAACACACTGTGTACATTATCTTCCTAACTAAACATTCAGTAACATCACATTGGTAGCCGAAATTGGCCATGGTGGGAGTATTTACAACACAGAAATCAGCAAGCAAGTCAGCTAACTCTAAATCCAGAGCTGTCTGTTAAATGTTTACCAGCACATCACTGCACTTTGATGCAAATCTTTCTCCACATATATTAAAGAAAGCATGTGTTAAGGAAAATAGAGTCTGATAGATTCTTATTTGGTTCATCATGATATTCATTCAGAGTACAAGGATATCTCTAAATCATGTTTCAGGTTTGTTTTGTAAACATGATCACAAAGTAAGCAGATCTGCTATTTGGAACTTATCTATCCCTCTAGTCCTTGGTTGGGATTTCTAAGTTACCAAAGAGTAAGCGAAGGAAGAAAGAAGAAAAATTAGAGAATTGGCAAACCTTGCAACTGAAAAAAAGCATTTGAGAAATTGAGAGTCCGGGGCTCTTTGATATTCCACTCTTCATACATACATCTTTCTTCAGTTTTAATAAGATTTAATTGACAGATAAAATAGTTTATATTTATAGTATACATTATGATGTTTTGATATATGTATATATTGTTAAAATGATTAGAACAAGTTAATTAACATATACATCACTTCACATACTTTTTTGTGGTGAGAACATTTAAGGTCTATTACTGAGTAATTTTCAAATCTACAATGTCTTAATTAGTCATTACGATGAACAATAGCTCTCTAGAACTAATTCTTCCTGGCTAACTGCAACTTTGTACCTTTGTCTAAATCTCCTCATCCATGCCCCTGACCCTGTTAATCACCATTTCATTTTCCACCTTCACTAGTTCCATATTTTCAGATTTCATATATATGTGAGATCATGATCATGAATATTTGTCTTTCTATGGATGGCTTATTTCACTTAGCCTAATGTCCTCCAGATTCATCCATGCTGGTGCAGTTGATGTGATTTCCTTCTTTTTAAAAGCTAAAGAGAATCCTGTTGTATGTACAGTCCACATTTCTCTTTGATTCCATCTTTGGGCTACTGTGAATAATGCTGCAGTGAGCATGGGAATGCAGATCTGTTCAATATTTGATTTCATTTCCTTTGAATATAAACTCAGAAGCAGGTCTGTGAGATCTTTCAGAAGTTCTATGTTCAAATTTTTAGGGAAACTCCATACTTCTTTCCATAATAACTTTACAAGTTTTCCACCCCCTTCCCGATGCTTGAAATTATACTTTTTCATAAAAAGATACTTCTAAATGCTTCTTTTAACAGACCAGAACTGACTGCATTTTACTGTCTTCCAAGCTAAAAATTTTCTGCCAGCAAAACCTCTTATCCCTGTAGATCAGCTAGGTCTCCTGGTAGAAGAAACACAACAAGCACCTAGGGAATGAGATTAAAATAATAAAGGCTTCTTTTTGGTCTGTTGCTTGAGTATGTATAGAAGATGTCAGCACCAATGAAGTTTCACTCAAGAGACTAACCCTATTTTCATCACTAATGCACTCCCTGATTTTCAATCTTTCTCTATACTCAACACTGAAAGCCTAATATAAATTGTACCTGGCATCCACTCTAAGACTCAATCATCTTTTGACTGAATGAGTAAATGAATAAACAAATAAATATATAACCATATGCATTTTGGTTTCTTGATTTGTTTTTTTTTTTTTTTTTTTTTTGTCTTCTCTTCAGTGAATTCCTTCATAGCCCCTGGGAGCAGCACAGGAGGCATACAGTACGAAAGGAAAGGCAGCTTACTTTAGCTTCCTGGCTTTTTCATCAGCTGCCTGGAGCTTCCTCAGCCGCATCCTTTCTCTAGGTGTCATTTTCTGCACTTCAGATAGTTCCCGAAGAGTCTGCAGGTGTATCTTTTTTTGCCTATAAATCATAAAGATTCCCCACATGCTAACATGCTCAGAAAAATTAAACAAATCTTTTACAGAAGTATAATTACACTACCGAGAAAGCAAAAGCATCTCAAGACAGGCCAGGCAAAAACTAATAATCTTTGGATAGGCAATGAGCCAATCAGGACTGTAGTTAATTGACAATATCTTTCAAATTAGATTTTTGTTTAAAAGAAAATTATATACTTTCCAAATTTCTGCTCATTTCATTGCCTATAACTAGTTTTCACAATGGTAAGACAAATTAGAATTGTGGTCATTAGGGAGCAAAACGACTGTCAGAGTAATTCAGCCATGTGGATAGGTATACAATATTTGGAGTTAAGCAGGATTTGAATCCCACCTCTACCACTCATTAGCTCAATAGACTTGAATGAGAAATTGAACCTCAATGTTCTCATCTGTAAAGAATGGGCTATAGTAAGTATCATGAGACAATGTATGCGCAAGTATTTATGATGGTATCACAATAGGTGTATGTTGCTGAGTATGACTTATATGAGTGCTTGATCACACAGGTTAACAACTAAATATGGGTTCATATCATAACCTCCCAGCTTACATTTTATGTATTCTTGGGCAAGTTACTTAACCCATGACTATAAAAAAAGTACTACCTACTTCATAGGGTTTTCCTGCCTTTAAATGAGTTCATGTAAATGGATTCTATTAGATACCGAGCTGAGGATATGGTCATTAACCCACAAAATGTTAGATAATATTATTAATTAAGAATCTTTTTCTTCAATAAAAGGAATGTGTTCACATTAATCTACTATTGAAAGGCCTACAACCACTTTCCCAATGATAATTGCTTCTGTTCCTGACTTGGTTATGGATCAATATCAAAGAACACCTTTTATAATCCACTCCTTCCTTAAGAACCACTAAGAGAATTGTAATGAGTTTTGTAGCAGTTCTCATTCCTCTGTAATATCATCCAAACAGAGTCACCAAGCAAAGTTCAATCCTTCAGGCATATATATACCCAATTTTCTAAACCCAAACAGATCTCCTTAAAACATAGTCTTAGATCTTGAAAATAAGAGTGACTAATTGAAATCAATATTTCACAACATGAAATGCCCTCCAAATAATTAGATTCTAGCATAGTGTTAATTCTAAACAGTGTAAGGCAAAGTGTTTCACAACTGCAGTGCAAAATAATAACTAAAATTAGCTCAATATTTTAAAAATAAGATATCTAGTACTTTCACATTTCCAGTTAATAAAATAAAATTTGAAATTCCAACCTTTCTTGAAAGAATAACTAGAAATTCAACAAAACAAGGTTATTAGAAGCATGCTTAAAAATTTGCCCCCTAAGGCACAATGTGCTTCACCTAGAGATCATGCATCACACAAAGACTGGATGCCTTGGTGGATAAGTTTCTCCTAGTTTGCATGTGAGGATGGAGACCACAATGCTGCAGTTAGGAAACCCACAGGACTAGGTGTGAGAGAAATATTGCTGGCTATCTGGCCTTGTAGATCAACCTATTTAGGGCCCCTATTCTCTTTTTTTTTAACTTTATTTTATTTATTTATTTTTATATGGTGCTATGGATGGAACCCAGGGCCTCCCATGTGCTAGGTAAGTGCTCTACCACTGAGCCACAACCCCAGCCCCAGGTCCCCTGTTCTCACTCCACTGTCCTGTACACTGCTGAAGAGGGACTGCTCTGCTCTGTGTGTCTTTATAATATTAAATATAGTTTGTTTGGCAAAATTATAGATTTAGTCTTTAAAAGTAGTGGTCCCAGGAGTTGTGCAGTGCACTGCATGCACAGTTACACATGGTGATTCTGAAGTAATATAGCATTCTAGACTCCTGCAAGTTATAGCACAAAAAAATTTGAATGAGGAAAAAGAGAAGTTAGGACAGAAAATAATTATAATTCTCTGAAAACACACTTTTCTAGATCTTATATAAGAAGATACATACTTTAAGGAAGTAAATCTGGCTTATTTTCAATTGTCCCAGAATCCCATATTCTTCTGCCAGTTCACATTAAACAAACAATGTGTGAAAGCCACTTATGCTTATGATGGAAGGCTCATTAGCATAAATGTTACTAAATGTTTGAGATATTAATTTCTCTACACACTTACAAGGCAGCTGTGGAGCTACCCTGCAGATCTGTAAGCTGTGCAGTGGTTTAAACTTTTATGATTTCAATTTGCTACCACCTGGGGCAAAAAGCTTTGGAATGCTACATTACTGAAGCTCCTTAATTTCCTGGCAAGATTAAGTGAATTCTAGAATGCTCCATGCATTCAGCTTAGCACTAATAGATTTTTAAAGACAAATGCATTTAACGTTTATGCTGGATGGGCTTTTGAAAAACAAAGCAATTACTTACATGGCATTAATTATCCGGGCGGCCTCCTTCTGACAATCCAAATTCTTGTCTTCCAGAGTTATTTCAGAATATCTACACATCAGGTGCTAAAAAAATTAATAATAATCCTGGTAAACTTAAATTAGATTCCTCTTCAGTAATGAATTGAATGAAAGGACATAAAACTACTAGGTACCTTTTCTGATTTGGGGTATTATTGACTCTGGCAGGAAGCTTGAAAACTAAGTTCATAGTAACTATTTTTCTCTATATAAAGGTTATATAAAATTACACGGTAGCTTATGTGAGAAGACCTACAGGGCCAGGCTCCTGCCTACCTCTCCAACTTCACCTTGTACTACTTGCTCTCTTACTCCTTGTTACCCACTATAAGCAGGCCTGCTCTCAGCTCCAACAATACTCACTTTCTCCAAATCCCAGCCTGGAATGGACAAATCTACATTCCTCAGGCTAGAACTAGGATTTAGCAAATGAGGCACTCACTTTAGGTACAAAATCTAAGTGGGTACCAAAAAACTCTGTGACCAAGAGAAATAATACTTAAATACAATATTATTTTTAAAATCAAAATTAAGTCCTTATATACAAACAGAGATATGATAAATGGTGGTATAAAGGTGTATTAAGAATTTTATGCAAAAAAATAAGAGAGCTCATGTATAATGCCATAATTTGGTGTGAACATACTTTATATACAGAATTACAAAAAATTGTGCTATGAATGGATAATTATGAATGTAATGCACCCCACTATTGTTATATATGTAAGAAATAAATTTTAAAAAGAAAAAAAATAAGTCCAAAAAGCTATGAAGAATACAATATCAAATATTTAAATAAAGACATGATCCAATACTGAACTTGCCCAACTCTACTTCCTTGCTTTGCCCTAATCCTGGTTCTGCTGAATCTGTTGTTTAAACTTTAAATATTCTTCACCAGGGATAATTAGTATTATTTTGGATTTTAGATTATTGCATAAACATATATGATTTATCTTGACTGAGTTTTTGGTGTCCCCTTTAAGTTTGCTCTTGGGTAGGTATCTCACTTGCTTGACCCTAGTCTTGGCAGATTCCCTGAGATCCTTTTTGTTTCTTTGTACATTGATGGCCCTTTTAGCTGGCACTAATTTCCCTTTGATAGAGGACTACCCAGAGCCCAATATGCTTGGCACATAGGGAGAATTGGAGGTGCCCAGGTCCTTAAGACTTCCTCTCCATGTTTTCCTTAGCTTCCTCTGGGAGTATGTGTTTGTGTAAGAACCTTCTTCTCTATGTCCACCTTCCATGAGCACAACTTAATTTAGGGCTGGCTTTTGTACTAGCTGTTCCCTATGATTCAAATTGTTCCTTACATTCTGGCTCCTTCTCCTGTGCTCACTGGTGTTGAAATGGTACCAACCCCTTCTTTGACTACCAAAGCCCCTCCCCACCTGTTACTTTTTGTAGAATCCTGTTCACTTTCTTCCTAATTTTTTTGCTTGTGATCATTTATTTGTCTACTTTTCCTTGGTCACTGGGTTCTCTCACTAGCAGTCATGCTTCAAAAGATCAGGAACAATACCCATTCCTTTCATTTTAGCCTCCCCCCAGTGTCAGCACAGTGCCTGGCACTCAAGAATGAGTATACATCATCACCACCTTTGATTCCTCTGGATTTATAACTCGGTCCACTGACTGAAAAGATATGCACATTTTGGAAAGTGGACAACTCTTGTGGTTCCTATTAAATCTTTTCATGAAATCAGAAGAAACCTGCCTGAGGGGTTAGTATTGCAAAAGCCAGAGAAGCTAAAAAAAGAAAAAAAGCCCTCAGGGAAGAAACCATTTGCTTCTTTCTTACTACCATAGGCAGATCTACTATATCAAATTTTCTAAACCACAGGAAAACAAAATGAGCTCAATAAATAAAAAGTGTTAGTGAGTTACATATAATAAAGGAGTGGAATAATAAATGCTCAAAGAAAATCCCAGACTAACATCATTATTGGTGCATTCTTGTCCTAGTAGGGATATAATTCCAATGTGTTGAGGTAACAACTGTCAGTATAAGAGCCATAGAGTAGATGTTGAGATTAGGCATAAATTGAAAGCCCCAACATCCCATTTCTGGGCACATCTGGGAACTAGTGTTGATGTACAGTTGCAAACAGATTGTCCTGACTACCTTCTTTTTAATCTTGTTCCTCCTTTGTTTCTTAATGCATCTTACTTCCACAGTATATTTTCAAGTCACAGAATGTGTATATAAATGCTAATACCTGTTTCCCAGTATCCCTTTCATTTTAAATACCTGTAGCTGTTCAGCAATGTAAGGATTTTTTAAAATTTCTAGAGCAGATGGTCTCAATGAAGGATTCTTGTTCAACATGCTGTAATGTTCAAAAAGAAAATTATTTTTCAAGTAAGCTAAAGAATAAGTTCATTTAAACAAAATAATATTTTTTGACAATAGATTTCTTTCCATACCTTTCCATGATGGTGTTTAGTTCTCTTGGATATCTCTCAGGGAGGGAGGGTGTATCACCCTCAACAATTTTTAAAACAATAGACAGGAAATTGGAGCCAGTGAATGCGTGATCCATACAACACATCTCATATAAAATACATGCCAGTGACCTGAAGATAAAAAGAATTTAAATAAGGAATTTCTGCCCTATTTTACATGTGCTCATCATCATATAACTTCAGAGGTATTGGGGCACTGGCTGTGAAGTACTAACATACATTTCCGTTGTTTGTTTAAAAATTGCAATTTCAAAGTATTATTTTACTATCTAAATAAAGTTCCCCCACCATCAAAAAAAAGAAGAAAGAAAGAAAAAGAAATTTTTAAAAAGCACAAAAATAAAGGACAACAGTAAGTCTGAATGAGTGCTTTTTCAAAAGGAGAATAAACATACTGACAGTTAGCAAGTGCCTGCACAAATTTGGTTGATGTATTAAAAATTTTTTGAATTAGATTCTGTGCAGGAAAAATAAAATAAAGCTAAATATTATCTTCCTAAGGCAGTCTTGTTAATGCTATGCATGCAAAATAAAATTTTAATTTATAAGCCTAACCTTCCCTTTCCTGTGTATCCATGCATTTTGATAAGGAAACTAGCATTCCTTATTAGTTTCCTGAACATAATCCATTTGCAAGTATGGTAGGAGAGTAGTTTCTTGCAGCTCACATTAAAATGTATAATTCTCCCTTGGGGAGTATGAGATAATATTAAAATTCTAGATCAATCCAACACTGATTTGGATTAGCCATACAAATCAGCATCCTCTAAACCAGCAGAAAAATCTTTTCAATAGCTCTCCATCATGAAGAAAACTAAGGGGTAAATTCATTCCTGAATTTAGTATAAAGAGATAACTGAGCTGGGTGTGGTGGCGCAAAGCTGTAATTCAAAGTTAGCCTCAGCAACTTATCGAGGCCGTAAGCAACTCAGTGAAACCCTGTCTCTAAATAAAATATAAAAAAGGACTGGGAATGTGGCTCAGTGGTTAAGTGTGCTTGGGCTCAACCCTGGTACAAAAAGAAAAGAAATAGTGTACTTCTCCTAAATAATGGGTTATTTTTATCTTATAGGCATTAGAAATTATGTACCTGGCTGGGTTTCTCTTTTCCTGTTATTTTATTGAAAGATTAGAAATAAATGTATGATTAACCTTATATAAAGTTGCATTTTATGCAATTTTAAATACTGTATCTAATATATACAAATATATACATGACTACAATAATTTGTGTTTGCTCATAAAATATGTACATGTATAAGAGAATTCTGGATACATACATTGATAATGTTTTTGTCCCCCAAAATAAAAATAATAACACTATTTTTTTCACTAACTGGTGCACTTTACAAAGCACTTTCATTTACTTCTGAATGGAAATTCAAAACTGCCCAGTGAAATAGAGCTAATATAAAATTTTTCTTATTTTATAGATAAGGAAATTGCCTCAGAAAAGTTAAATGACTTGACCAAGTTCATACAGGTGGTAAATTTAAAACTTGACTCTCAAAATAAGGCATTTTTTCTTCCCAAATTCTGTATTATTTTAACTAGAAAGAAGAGGAATGCTAGGAGAAATACAAAACATTGACTTAGAGCACCAAGATCAATGTAAACATAAAAGTAAAGAAAATTATTTGAAGCTCAATAAATGTTGCATTCATCCATAATACTATTAAATTGTATGTGACATGTTAGAATACACTTAGATTTTTTTATAGCCAGAAAAAATTTTTCCTTCAGATAAAGATGAAAGAATGCCATTTTTAGACAAGTGAAAATAGATAGTTCACTGCCAGCAGGAAAGTATTAAAAAGTCCTTAGAGGGAATACTTACGTTAAAGAAAAATTATCCCAGACAGAAACCAGCAATGCAAGAGGAAATAAAGAAGAACCAAAAGACTAATTCTGTGAATATGTATAAATGGGTATTAAATCTACAAAATAATATTAACTATAGCTAGTGAGATTTAAAAATTATACAGAATAAAAATTTATAACAAAAATAATGCAAAGGACAAGAGTATAAAAAAGAAAATTAAAGTACTTTAAGGATCTTGAATTATTGAAAAAGTGTTTAAAATAATAATTTTTTCTTTAACTGGACAGCAATAAGTCAAGGATGCAAGTAATATTTCTTAGGGTTATAATTAAAAGAAAACAATATTTTTGTTTTTATATATACATTAATATGTATATATAACAGACTATAATAAGTTACTAGATGAAAAAAATCAAATTTCAAAAAATTTAAGCCAAAAGAAAGGAAGAAAAGGAAAGAAAAATAAACACAAAAACAAGTGGGACATATATAAAACAATAATAAAATGAAAATAAAAATAAAAGTATAAATATATTAACATAAAATATTTTCCATTCGAAAAGACTAAGCTTATCAGACTGGATTTTTAAAAAAAGTAGACACTGTTCACAAAATAAACCTTGAATACAAGAACACAGAAGGTTGATAGAAAAAGATACATCATGTAAAAAATATTATTAGTATAGCTATACTGCACAGACAAAGTAGAAGTTAAGGCAAGAACCACTACTAAGATTAAGATAATCGACTGATAAAAAAATCATACCATTAGGAACATATAACAATTTTAATTTGTATATACCCATTAACATTCTGTGTTTTTATTGTGTAGCAACAACTCATAGAATTAAACGGAAAAATAAATTATCAATCATTGTGATTCATAATCACACACGTTTTCAATAGCTGATGGAACAAGCAGAAATAAAAATAAGTAAGCATAGAAAAAAATCTATACAACACAATTACCAAAATTAACAAATTGGCATAAATGCACCCTACAGTAACAAAATTTAAATTCAGGGACACATTAAACATTTTGCCAAAACTGAGTACACCATGGGGTCATAAAACAAGCCTCAACAGATTTCAAGGATCAAAATCTTGTGAATATATACTCCAACTACAGTAAAATTAAGCTAGACATGCATAATGGAAAAATAGAATGTGGGGATGTGGGGACTGTAAAATCTCCAACTTATAAATTAGGGAATATACATTTAAATAATCCTTGTTTTTTTTTAATATTTTATTTTTTAGTTATCGGCGGACACAACATCTTTGTTTGTATGTGGTGCTGAGGATCGAACCCGGGCCGCACGCATGCCAGGCGAGCGCACTACTGCTTGAGCCACATTCCCAGCCCTAAATAATCCTTGTTAAGAATCACAAAAGAAATCAGAAAATATTCTTAACTGAATGCTAATGAAGTTATAAAATATCAACAGTCATTGAATGCAGCAAAGGAAAGTACTTACAACAAACCTGAAAGTATTTAATGCATATATTAGCAGAGAAAAGGGCTTAAATTCTATGATCTAAGTAAACTTGATAATCTAGAAACAGACTAGCAAATCACAGCAAAGAATTTAAATTTTTAAGAAGAGAAGAAATGAATGAAATAGAAACGAACATAATAAAAACAGAATCAGTAAAGACAAGGAAATTTACTAGACCTCTAGCAAGACTAATTCAAAAAAAACAAGAAGAAAAAAACAGATCAATAATAACAATAATGGAAAAGGGAATGTAACACTGTAGACTCCACAGATACTAGAAAGTAGTAGGACAGCATTATAAACATGTTTTCTGCCAATAAATTTGACAATTTGGATTAAATAAGCAGTGTTTGAAAAATACAATTTACCAAACTGACACAAGAAGAAATAGAAATTATGAACAGTCCTTTACCATTAAACACAGAAAAGCCAGTATTTAAAATAATGAAATTAGATTGACAGGAGACAGGAAGATGGCAAATTAGAGCACCTAGCTCTTGCCCAATTTTCTATGAGATACAATTAAAAGAACTGGAGAGCAACTGGATATCTAGGAAGGTGATAGTGAGAGAATACTGAAGTTCAATAATGGACAGGCAGAGATTTGGATAGTGGAACAGAGGGCATGAGCAATATGGCAGCAGCAGTGCAGTAGAAGATGGAGGAGTCCCCATGAGCACCACTAATGCAGGATTTGACACCTTGAAGGAAAATGCAGCCTAAACAGAAAATAGACTTGGATCTTCATATCAATACTGGTTATGAATAAGTTCTCTACACTTCCCAGTGTATTCTCAAGGTGCTATACCATGAAGCCATCTTGATAAGTCTTATCTCAGTTTACTCCTCTAAAGTCAAAGGCCCCTGCATTTTTCTGACTCTTGGTCTCCAGAAATATTGCTGGGCTGGTTCAGGAAGCAAATGTCTTGAGATTCAGTTTGGCCACAAACTGAATAAAAATTCAGTAATAATAATTCCATGTGGTGGGAACCAGGATTGACACGCCTAGGGAACTAAAGATGGCTCCTCTTTAAAACTGGCAGTTCAGAAAACAAGCTGCAGGAATTGTGGGGAGGGGGCGGGTACGGGCACACACCTGCAATTTCCTTCAGGAACTATCTTGGAATACCAGAGTCAAAGGTAGTGGATTGTACAGGGCCCACTTTCTCCTTCCCCCAGTACAAATGGCTGAGACTCCACAGCCTCTCCCTGTATTTGGAGTGTGCAACACAAAAGGTGCTGGAGTCCCTGACACTCTGCAACTTCAATGTCTGCCCCAGTCTCCAAATGCACAGTCCAAATAAATCAGGAGTAAATATTTTCCTGGGCAGTTCTGAGTTCCACTCTTGCTTAATTTGGTGTGCAGGGAAGATAAGGGATATTCCAACTGAATTCAACCACAAACCATTCCTGCTGGTCATATGGCAAACACCACAAGGGAAAGAAGTGAAAAAACCTTTTGCTCTCTCCAAAGGGCACTCAGAAGCTCTGATCAGCATAGGTTATTATCATCCAGTCTTACATGCACAATTGAGCACCTCAAGAGAGGAAATTTTTATTAATATTTTTGTTACTGTTCTTTTGTGTGTATATATAGTTTCTTTTCTTTATCCACCCTTTTTAAACCTTTTCCCTCTTTCCCCCTTTTCTCTTTTCATTTTAATTTCCAAATTTTTCTTTTTCCTTTTTTTCATGATTTCCTTTTTTCTTCCTTTTTAAATTGCTTTTTAACTTTTATCTTACTCTGTATAATTTTTGCCCCTTTCTCTTCTGTTGTTGGTGTTGTCATATTTTTTATTTTTTGCTATCAGGGATTGAACTGAGGGGTACTTTACCACTCAACTATATCCATAGCCCTTTTTATTTTGAGATATGGTCTCACTAAGTTAGTTGCTGAGGGCCTTGCTAAGTTTCTGAGGCTGGCCTTGAACTTGCCATCCTCCTGCTTCAGCTTCTGAGTCCTTTGGATTATAGGTGTGCACCACCATGCCCAGTGGTGGTGTCATTGTTGTTTTTATTTTTTATCTGAGTATTTTGCTGTTGTTAAAGGTGTTGCTGTTGTTTTTTTTTCTTCTTTCTGTGTGGTATTGGGTATCAAGCCCAGCACTTCAAGAATGTTGGGTGGGTACTCTGCCAGTGAGCTATATTCTTATCCCAGCTCAGAGATACTGAACCTCACTGGGAAGTTCTGAGTTCCGCTCTCACTTAATTAGCCTCACTTGAAATTTATAGCTATTTTAATTTAAAGAATAAGAGAAATAAAAGTCCCAGTTATCAACCTACCCCCAACTAGACACAGCTTTGGGGAACCTGAAGTCCTACTTCTGCAAATTAATCCCCATAGCAACAGCAGAGAGAAATAACCCAATGGTTGTGGACAGCACATAAAACCTCAAGCATATATTTATTCCATACTTTGTCAAATTATATATTACTCCTTCAGACCACACTTGCCTGAACTACCAGAGAAGCCCCACTCTTGCTAGACCTACTGAGAAAGCAGGTCCTTCTGGATGGGATATCTTGTGAATTATGTCAAAACCCTCTAATCAGCCACAGGGAAACTACACTATTAAGTCAAACTGGAATTAAATTCAACACTACATAGCAACCATATATTCCAGGGCATAATGTCAAGAGAAGACTACTTACTAAGTGAACCCTCACATACAAATGGAAGAGATATCCATCCAAATAGATGTGCAAAGAAATACAAGAAATATGAAAAAAACACAACACTCCCTAGAGTTCAGAACTCTCTAAAAACTGATTCCAAAGGCAGCAAAGTGGATGAAATGCTAGACAAATAATTCAAAAGAATAATTATAAAAAAGCTCAATTAATTCCAAAAGGAGATCAATAAACAGCAGGAGGAATTAAGGAAGACAATGCAGGATATGAAAGAGCAATTCATTAAAGAGATAGTCTTTGAAAAAGAACCAAACAGAAATCTTGGAAATGAAAAGTTCACTAAGTCAGATTAATTAGTAAAATAGCAGAAACTTCTCTAAATTTTGGGAAAAACCAAAACATCCAGGCATAAGAGGCATTTAGAATCCCCCCCCCCAAAAAAAAAGGCCAAAAAGAACCTCCTGACAAGGTATTACAGTTAAATTGACAAAATACAAAATAAACACTAGAAAAATTAGGGATAACAGGAACTTACCTCAACATTGTAAAAGCTATATATGCTAAACCTCAGGCTAGCATCATCCTAAATGTAGAAAAACTGAAGGCATTCCCCCTAAAATCTGGAACAAGACAGGGATGCCCTCTATCACCACTTCTATTCAATTTAGTTCTTGAAATACTAGCCAGAGCAATTAGACAGACAAAAGAAATTAAAGGCATAAAAATAGGAAAAGAAGAACTTAAATTATCACTATTTGCGGATGACACGATAATATATTTAACAGACCCAAAAGGGTCTACAAAGAAACTGCTAGAGTTAATAAATGAATTCAGCAAAGTGGCAGGATATAAAATCAACACGCATAAATCAAAGGCATTCCTGTATATCAGCAACAAAACTTATGAAATGGAAATGAGGAAAACCACTCCATTCACAATATCCTCAAAGAAAATAAGATACTTGGGAATCAACCTAACAAAAGAGGTGAAAGATTTATACAATGAAAACTACAGAACCCTAAAGAGAGAGATAGAAGAAGATCTTGGAAGATGGAAAAATGTACCCTGTTCATGGATAGGCAGAACTAACATCATCAAAATGGCGATATTACCCAAAGTTCTCTACAGGTTTAATGCGATGCCAATCAAAATCCCAACGGCATTTCTTGTAGAAATAGATAAAGCAATCATGAAATTCATATGGAAAAACAAAAGACCCAGAATAGCAAAAGCAATTCTAAGCAGGAAGTGTGAATCTGGAGGTATAGCGATACCAGAGTTCAAACTGTACTACAAAGCAATAGTAACAAAAACAGCATGGTACTGGTACCAAAACAGGCAGGTAGACCAATGGTACAGAATAGAGGACACAGAAACCAATCCACAAAATTACAACTTTCTTATATTTGATAAAGGGGCCAAAAACATGCAATGGAGGAAGGATAGCATCTTCAACAAATGGTGCTGGGAAAATTGAAAATCCATATGCAACAAAATGAAACTGAATCCCTTTCTCTCGCCATGCACAAAAGTTAACTCAAAATGGATCAAGGAGCTAGATATCAAATCAGAGACTCTGCGTCTGATAGAAGAAAAAGTTGGCTCCGATCTACATATTGTAGGGTCGGGCTCCAAATTCCTTAATAGGACACCCATAGCACAAAAGTTGATAACAAAAATCAACAAATGGGACTTACTTAAACTGAAAAGTTTTCTCTCAGCAAGAGAAATAATAAAAGAGGTAAACAGGGAGCCTACATCATGGGAACAAATTTTTACCCCTCACACTTCAGATAGAGCCCTAATATCCAGAATATACAAAGAACTCAAAAAATTAGACAATAAGAGAACAAACAACCCAATCAACAAATGGGCCAAGGACCTGAACAGACACTTCACAGAGGAGGACATACAGTCAATCAACAAGTACATGAAAAAATGCTCACCATCTCTAGCAGTCAGAGAAATGCAAATCAAAACCACCCTAAGATACCATCTCACTCCAGTAAGATTGGCAGCCATTATGAAGTCAAACAACAACAAGTGCTGGAGAGGATGTGGGGAAAAGGGTACTCTTGTACATTGCTGGTGGGTCTGCAAATTGGTGAGGCCAATTTGGAAAGCAGTATGGAGATTCCTGGGAAAGCTGGAAATGGATCCACCATTTGACCCAGCTATCGCCCTTCTCGGACTATTCCCTGAGGATCTTAAAAGAGCTCACTATAGGGATACTGCCACATCAATGATCATAGAGGCACAATTCACAATAGCTAGACTGTGGAACCAACCTAGATGCCCTTCAATAGATGAATGGAAAAAAAAATGTGGCATCTATACACAATGGAGTATTATGCAGCACTAAAAAATGACAAAATCATAGAATTTGCAGGGAAATGGATGGCATTAGAGCAGATTATGCTAACCGAAGGTAGCCAATCCTTAAAAAACAGATGCCAAATGTCTTCTTTGATATAAAGAGAGCAACTAACAACAGAACAGGGAGGAAGAGCATGAGGAAAAGATTAACATTAAATAAAGACGAGTGGGGGGAGAGAAAGGGAGAGGGAAGGGAAAGCATATGGAATGGTAGGAGACCCTCAGTGTTACACAAAATTACATATAAGAGGTTGTGACGGGAAAGGGGGGGGAAACAAGGGAGAGAATTGAACAACAGCAGATGAGGTAGAGAGTGAAGATGGGAGGGGAGGGGAGGGGGGATAGTAGGGGATAGGAAAAGTAGCAGAATACAACAGTCACTAATATGGCATTATGTAAAAATGTGAGTGTGTAACCGATGTGATTCTGCAATTTGCATTTGGGGTAAAAATGGGAGTTCATAACCCAATTGAGTCAAATGTATGAAAGATGATATATCATGAGCTTTGTAATGTTTTGAACAACCAATAAAAAAAAAAGAAATCACACACCATGATCAACTTGGTTTCATTCCAGGGATGCATGGATGGTTCAATATATGCAAATCAATAAACATAATGCACAAATGGGATCAACAAAAAAATCACATGATCATCTCAATAGATGCAGAAAAAGACTTTGAAAAACATTCATCATCACTTCTAATAAAACCCCTGAATAAATCAGATATAGATGGCTCACACCTCAACATAAAGGCCATATAAGACAAATCCATAGCCAACATCATGCTGAATGGGGAGAAACTGAACGCATTTCCTCTATGATCAGGAACAAGACAAGGGTGTCTACTCTCAGCACTCTTATTCAATAAAGTACTTAAAATTTTAACCAGAGCTATTAGGCAAGAGGAAGAAAAAAATGAATACTAGTAGGAAATGAAGAAGTCAAATCATTCCTATCTGCATTCTGTCTATTTAGAAAATCCCAGACGCCTCAGAAAATCCCAGTGAAGCAGAAGGATATGAAATGAACATACAAAACTGAATCATTTTTCTATACACTAATAGTGAAGTCATTGAGGAAGGTATCCAGAAACCAATCCTAATCACAACAACCTCAAACAAAAACAAAAACAAAACAAAAAACAAAAGAAATCGTGGAATAAACTGAAGAATAAATTAAAGGAGGTGAAAGACCTCTACAACAAAAATTACAAAACACTGAAGAAAGAAAATGATGAAGATACTAAAATATAGCAAAACTCCCATGTTCATAGTTAATATTATTAAAATAACCATGCTACTGTAAGTGCCCTATTATTCAATGTAATCCCTATAAAAATACCAATGCCATTAAAAAATGTTAAAATTCTTTGGAAGCATGAAGACCCAAAATAGCCAAAGCAATCCTGAGAAAGAAAAGCAGTGCTATATGTGTCATAATACCTGATTTCAAACTATGCTACAGAGCCATACTAACAAAACAACAGAGGACCCAGAAATAAACCCCACAGCTATAGCTAATTGAAAATATACACTGGATACAACCAGGGAGAAGCTACATTTCTTGCCCAATTTCTTTAAGTGTCAAAAAATTACTAGAATACCTTTCTGTACATATGTAAAGTTCCAGATTGAACTGGATCTGAACATATTACTCTCTGGGTTTCAGTGGGCAAATCTCATTGGTACTTCTTAAAATTAAGCCTCATTCCTTGCCATAACAAAAAAGTACATTGTGCTAATACATATACCTACATACACACTAGTGATAAAGAAAACATCAAATTATGCTTGGAAAACGGAACTTTTATACACTGTTGGTGAGAATGTAAATTAGTATAGCTACCATGGAAAATGATATAAATGTTTCTCAAAACACTAAAATTAGAACTACCATATGATCTCGATATGATCTACTCCTGGATATTTATCCAAACAAATAAATGGATATCTTCTACATGTAGATATCCACATGTAGAAGATTGAAACTAGATCCCTATCTCTCAATCTGTACAAAAAAATAACTCATAATGGATCAAAGACCTCAATGAAGACCTGAGACTTTGAAACTACTAAATGAAAACATAGGGGAAACCCTTAAAAATATTGGCATGGGCCACAATTTCCCAAATGGGACTCCAAAACCTGGGAAGCAAAGAAAGGGATTGACAAGTAGAATTATATCAAACTAAAAAAAAATAATACAGCAAATGAAATAAACAACAGAGTAAAGAAATCTTCAGAATGGGAGAAAATCTTTGCCAGTTATTCATTTAACAGAGGATTAATATCCAGAATATATAACGAACTCAAAAAACTAACAGCAGAAAAAAACACAAGTAAATCAATCAAAAAGTGGGCAAATGTTCTTAATAGACCTTCTCAAAGAAGTAAAAATAGCACTAAATATATGAAAACATGCTCAATATCTTTAGCCATCCATCTCACCTCTGTCAGAATGATTATTATAAAAAATTATAGCAAGGACATGGAGAAAAAGGAACTTTTATACACTGTTGGTGAGAATATAAATTAGTATAGCTACCATGGAAAATAATATAAAGGTTCCTCAAAACACTAAAATTAGAACTACCATATGATCTAGATATGATCTACTCCTAATATTTATCCAAACAAATGAATGGATAAAGAAAACATTATTCATCCAAAAATAGAATAACAAAATCATGTCACTCAAAGGAAAATGAATGGAACTGGAGACATCATGATAAATCAGACACAGAAAGACAAGTATTGAATGTTCTTTTCTTATATGTGAAAGCTCAAAAAAAAACATAAAGGATGACCTGGAAGTAGAAGAGGGATTATCAGAGAAGAGGAAAGGGAGGGTGGCTATGATGACTACACAATATATATGTGCATGCATGGAAATGGCACAGTGAAATCCATCAATTATACAATGAGTATGCATTAATAATTATAATAATAAAATTAAAAAGCTTTCCACAGGAAAACTATAGGACCAGATGACTTTCCTAGCAAATTCTTTCAAACATTTAATTAATAAATAACGCCAGTCTTTTTCAACCTCTTCATTTTCTAAAGCCAGAAAAACATTGATAGCAAAATATGATAAATATTTTACTGAAAAGGAAAATCATAGGTGAACATTTTTCATGAATGTAAATGCAAAAACTCTAAATGCATAATATGTATATACATATTAGAAATAGAATATGATGATATAATAAAACAATACTACATTATGATAAAGTAGATTTTATTTCAGGAATACAGAGTTGACATAACATTTGAAAATCAATTAATGAAACAAACCTCATTACAGGATAAAAGAGAACTATCATAACATCATCTTGATAGATGTGGAAAAATGCATTTCATAATATTAAAATCTATTTACATTTTTATAAAGAAGCAAAGTCAGCACACTAGATATGGGTGGTAACATCCTTAATCTGATTTTTTTTTTTTTTTTTTTTTTAATTTTTTATTGTGGGTTGTTCAAAACATTACAAATTTCTTGACCTATCATATTCCACACTTTGATTCTAGTGGGTTATGAACTCCCACCTTCACCCCATATACAGATTGCAGATTCACATCAGTTACACATCCATTGATTTACAAATTGCCATACTAGTGTCTGTTGTGCTCCGCTGCCTTTCCCATCATCCACCCTCCCCCCTCCCCACCTCTCCCCTCCCCTCCCCTCCTCTCTCTCTACCCCCTCCACTGTATAACCCTGAGGGTCTCCTTCCATTACCGTGCAATTTACCTTCTCTCTCCCTTTCCCTCCCACCTCTCATCCCTGTTAAATGTTAATCTTCTTCTCCTGTTCTTCGTCCCTACTCTGTTCTTAGTTACTTTCCTTATATCAAAGAAGACATTTGGCATTTGTTTTTTAGGGATTGGCTAGCTTCACTTAGCATAATCTGCTCTAATGCCATCCATTTCCCTGTAAATTCTATGATTTTGTCATTTTTTAATGCAGAGTAATACTCTATTGTGTATAAATGCCACATTTTTTTTATCCATTCGTCTATTGAAGGGCATCTAGGTTGGTTCCACAGTCTTGCTATTGTGAACTGTGCTGCTATGAACATCGATGTAGCAGTGTCCCTGTAGCATGCTCTTTTTAGGTCTTTAGGGAATAGACCAAGAAGGGGAATAGCTGGGTCAAATGGTGGCTCCATTCCCAGCTTTCCAAGAAATCTCCATACTGCTTTCCAAATTGGCTGCACCAATCTGCAGTCCCACCAGCAGTGTACAAGTGTACCCTTTTCCCCACATCCTCGCCAGCACTTGTTGTTGTTTGACTTCCTAATGGCTGCCAATCTTACTGGGGTGAGATGGTATCTTAGGGTGGTTTTGATTTGCATTTCTCTGACAGCTAGAGATGTTGAGCATTTTTTCATGTACTTGTTGATTGACTGTATGTCCTCCTCTGTGAAGTGTCTGTTCAGGTCCTTGGCCCATTTGTTGATTGGGTTGTTTGTTCTCTTATTGTCTAATTTTTTGAGTTCTTTGTATACTCTGGATATTAGGGCTCTATCTGAAGTGTGAGGAGTAAAGATTTGTTCCCAGGATGTAGGCTCCCTATTTACCTCTCTTATTGTTTCTTTTGCTGAGAAAAAACTTCTTAGTTTGAGTAAGTCCCATTTGTTGATTCTAGTTATTAACTTTTGTGCTATGGGTGTCCTATTGAGGAATTTGGAGCCCGACCCCACCGACTGTAGATCGTAGCCAACTTTTTCTTCTATCAGACGGCGCGTCTCTGATTTGATATCAAGTTCCTTGATCCATTTTGAATTCACTTTTGTGCATGGCGAGAGAAAGGGATTCAGTTTCATTTTGTTGCATATGGATTTCCAGTTTTCCCAGCACCATTTGTTGAAGATGCTATCCTTCCTCCATTGCATGCTTTTAGCCCCTTTATCAAATATAAGATAGTTGTAGTTTTTGTGGATTGGTTTCTGTGTCCTCTATTCTGTACCATTGGTCCACACGCCTGTTTTGGTACCAGTACCATGCTGTTTTTGTTACTATTGCTCTGTAGTATAGTTTGAAGTCTGGTATCGCTATACCGCCTGATTCACACTTCTTGCTTAGCATTGTTTTTGCTATTCTGGGTCTTTTATTTTTCCATATGAATTTCATGATTGCTTTCTCTATTTCTACAAGAAATGCCATTGGGATTTTGATTGGCATTGCATTAAACCTATAGAGAACTTTTGGTAATATCGCCATTTTGATGATGTTAGTTCTGCCTATCCATGAACAGGGTATATTTTTCCATCTTCTAAGATCTTCTTCTATTTCTCTCTTTAGGGTTCTGTAGTTTTCATTGTATAAGTCTTTCACCTCTTTTGTTAGGTTGATTCCCAAGTATTTTATTTTTTTTGAAGATATTTTGAATGGAGTGGTTGTCCTCATTTCCATTTCAGAGGATTTGTCGCTGATATACAGGAATGCCTTTGATTTATGCGTGTTGATTTTAAATCCTGCCACTTTGCTGAATTCATTTATTAGCTCTAATAGTTTCTTTGTAGAGCCTTTGGGTCTGCTAGATATAGAATCATATCATCTGCAAATAGTGATAATTTAATTTCTTCTTTTCCTATTTTTATGCCTTTAATTTCTTTCGTCTGTCTAATTGCTCTGGCCAGTGTTTCGAGAACTATGTTGAAGAGAAGTGGAGAGAGAGGGCATCCCTGTCTTGTTCCAGATTTTAGAGGGAATGCCTTCAGTTTTTCTCCATTCAGAATAATGCTAGCCTGAGGCTTAGCATAGATTGCTTTTACAATATTGAGGTATGTTCCTGTTATCCCTAGTTTTTCTAGAGTTTTGAACATAAAGGGATGCTGTACTTTGTCAAATGCTTTTTCCGCATCTATCGAGATGATCATATGGTTCTTATTTTTAAGTCTATTGATGTGGTGAATAACATTTATTGATTTCCGTATATTGAACCAGCCTTGCATCCCAGGGATGAATCCTACTTGATCATGGTGTACAATTTTTTTTATATGTTTTTGTATCCGATTCGCCAGAATTTTATTGAGGATTTTTGCATCTAGGTTCATTAGAGATATTGGTCTGTAGTTTTCTTTCTTTGAAGTGTCTTTGTCTGGTTTAGGTATCAGGGTGATGTTGGCCTCATAGAATGAATTTGGAAGTTCTCCCTCCTTTTCTATTTCCTGAAGTAGCTTGAAAAGTATTGGTATTAGTTCTTCTTTAAAGGTTTTGTAAAATTCTGCTGTGTACCCATCGGGACCTGGGCTTTTCTTAGTTGGTAGTCTTTTGATGGTTTCTTCTATCTCCTCAATTGATATTGGTCTGTTTAGGTTTTCTATATCCTCCTGACTCAATCTGGGCAGATCATATGACTTAAGAAATTTATCTATGCCTTCACTATCTTCTAATTTATTGGAGTATAAGGATTCAAAATAGTTTTTGATTATCTTCTGTATTTCTGAAGTGTCTGTTGTGATATTGCCTTTTTCATCCCGTATGCTAGTAATTTGAGTTCTCTCTCTTCTTCTCTTCACTAGCATCGCTAAGGGTCTGTCGATTTTGTTTATTTTTTCAAAGAACCAACTTTTAGTTTTGTCAATTTTTTCAATTGTTTCTTTTGTTTCGATTTCATTAATTTCAGCTCTGATTTTAATTATTTCTTGCCTTCTACTTCTTTTGCTGTTGTTTTGCTCTTCTTTTTCAAGGATTTTGAGATGAAGTATGAGATCATTTATTTGTTGGTTTTTTCTTTTTTTAAGGAATGAACTCCAAGCAATGAATTTTCCTCTTAGAACTGCTTTCAATGTGTCCCATAGATTCCGATATGTTGTGTCTGTGTTTTCATTTATCTCTAAGAATTTTTTAATTTCCTCCTTGATGTCTTCTATAACCCATTGATCATTCAGTAACCTATTGTTCATTCTCCAATTGATGTATGCTTTTTCCTTCCTTCTTTTATCGTTGATTTTCAGTTTCATTCCATTATGATCAGATAAGATGCATGGTAATATCTCTACTCCTTTATATTGTCTAAGAGTTGCCCTGTGACATAATATATGATCTATTTTTGAGAAGGATCCATGTGCTGCTGAGAAAAAAGTGTAACTGCTTGATGTTGGGTGGTATACTCTATATATGTCAATTAGGTCTAGGTTATTAATAGTGTTATTGAGTTCTATAGTTTCCTTATTCAACTTTTGTTTGGAAGATCTGTCCAGTGGCGAGAGAGGTGTGTTGAAGTCTCCCATGATTATGGTGTGGTGGTCTATTAGACTCTTGAACTTGAGAAGAGTTTGTTTGACGAACATAGCTGCACCATTGTTTGGGGCATAAATATTTATGATTGTTATGTCTTGTTGGTGTATGGTTCCCTTAAGCAGTATGTAGTGTCCCTCTTTATCTCTTTTGATTAACTTTGGCTTGAAATCTATTTTATTTGATATGAGTATGGACACGCCTGCTTGTTTCCGAAGTCCATATGAGTGATATGATTTTTCCCAACCTTTCACCTTCAGCCTATGTATGTCTTTTCCTATCAAATGCGTCTCCTGTAGGCAGCATATTGTTGGGTCTTGTTTTGTGATCCATTCTACTAGCCTGTGTCTCTTAATTGGTGAGTTTAAGCCATTAACATTTAGGGTTATTATTGAGATATGGGTTGTTCTTCCAGCCATATTTGTTTATTTCTGTTACTAAACATTGTTTGTTTTCCTCTTTGATTGTTTCCCCCCCCCCCTTTACTGTCCTACCTCCCACTGTTGGTTTTCATTGTTATTTTCCATTTCCTCTTCCTGTAATACTTTGGCTAGGATGTTTTGAAGAGATGGTTTTCTAGCTGCGAATTCTTTAAACTTTTGTTTATCGTGGAAGGTTTTAATTTCATTCTCCATCCTAAGCTTAATTTCGCTGGATACACAATTCTTGGTTGGAACCCATTATCTTTCAGTGTTTGAAATATGTTATTCCAGGATCTTCTAGCTTTCAGAGTCTGTGTTGAAAGATCAGCTGTTATCCTGATTGGCTTGCCCCTAAATGTAATCTGCTTCCTTTCTCTTGTAGCTTTTAAAATTCTCTCCTTATTCTGTATGTTGGGCATCTTCATTATAATGTGTCTAGGTGTGGATCTCTTATGATTTTGCACATTCGGCGTCCTGTAGGCTTCTAGGATTTGGGATTCTGTCTCATTCTTCAAGTCTGGGAAGTTTTCTTGTATTATTTCATGGAATAGACTGCTCATTCCTTTGGTTTGGAGCTCTGTACCTTCCTGTATCCCAATGACTCTTAAGTTTGGTCTCTTAATGTTATCCCATATTTCTTGGATGTTCTGCTCATGGTTTCTTAACAGTCTTGCTGAGCTGTCTATGTTCTTTTCCAGTTGAAATACTTTGTCTTCATTGTCTGATGTTCTATCTTCTAAGTGTTCTACTCTGTTGGTAGTATTCTCCATTGAGTTTTTAAGTTGGTTTATTGCTTCCTGCATTTCTAGGATTTCTGATTGCTTGTTTTTTATAACCTCTATCTCCCTGTATAGTTGATCCTTTGCTTCCTGGATTTGTTTGCGTAATTCGTTGTCGAAGTGATCTTTCATTGTCTGATTTTGCTGTTTAATGTCTTCCTTGATACTCCAGATCATCTGAAGCATGTATATCCTGAATTCTTTATCTGACATTCCATCTGCTGCAGCTGTTACCTCTTCTAAAGTTGCGTTGACCTGCATTGCTTGTGGTCCTTTCTTTCCTTGTCTTTTCATACTGCTTGCGTATCTTTCCTGCAGGTGCGGGCGGCGGCTCTGCTCTCTCCTTATTCCAATTGGGGTGTCGTGGCTACCACGCCGGCAGGTCACTGGGCCTGTTCTGGGAGCTGGTGGCGGCTCTGTTCTGCCCCTACTCCAATTGGGGTGACGTGTCTGTCGTACCAGCAGGCCACTGGGCCTGTCCTGCTGGTCGGTCCGCAGATCTGCCCACCTTTTCGGGCACGAGTGGAGGCTCTGCTTTGCCCCTACTCCAATTGGGGTGTCGTGACTACCCCGCCTGCAGGATGCTGGGTCTGTTCCTGGCAAGGGAGGCGACTCTGCTCTGTCACTACTCCAATTAGGGTGGTGTTTGTACCCCGCCGGCAGGCTCCTGGGCCTGATCCGCCGGTCTGTTGTAGGTCTGCCTACCTTGAAGGCGCGGGCGGCGGATCTGCCCTGCCCCTCCTACCACGCCTGCGGACCCCTGGGCCTGATCTGCAGGTTGATCACTGGTCTGCTCACCCTGCGGGCACGGTGGCGGTTCCGCTCCACCCCCCACTCCAATTGGGGTCACGTGACCACCACTACCGGCAGGGCCTGATCCGGGCGTGGGATAAAGGATCTGCTCTGGCCCCTACTCGAGTTGGGGTGACGTGTGTACCACACTGGCAGGCCACTGGCCTGACCCGCCAGGCTGTCACAGGTCTGTTTACCTTGCAAGCGCGAAGGGCGGCTCTGCCCTGCCCCTCCTACCAC
>NW_026693362.1:0-9092 GCF_021218885.2 Marmota monax | reverse complement strand
TGAGTTTGGGAATAAAGAATTGCTGTTTGAATCTACAAGGCTGTGAGTGGCTCGTGATTCTGTGCCCAGCCAGACTGCGGCATTTGGCGGCCTGTACGGGGAACACCTGAAACTTGGAGGTAAGTGAAATTACTCGCCCCTGAAGGAGAGCGAAAGAATGGGTGACCATTTCAAAAAACAATGTGTTCTTGTTTTGATTTATTTTGTTTTTATTTCAAGTTGCCTGTCCCTAGAACATTCTCAGGCAAACTGGGGAAAATGGTTGGCTCAAAGTTTGAAGTTGTTCACCCCCGAGGAAGAGAAATTGTTAGAGGAAAGAGGCACCCCAGTAAGACCAAGAACAGTTAAGGCATATGTTGATACAATACAAAAATGTAGCCCATGGCTTTTTAAAGACGAGTTATTAAGTATATCAATGGGACCATCATGGTATCCTGTAAAAGGATTTTTCTTCAACAAGAAAGAGATGGCTAGTTCTGTTTACTACATTTGTCTAAGATCTTGGTTTTTACAGACATCTGATTAATTTACAAAGCTAAAGTGTTAAAATATCAACCACTAAATATAAACTCAAGTGTTCTTTACTATTAAGTTACATAAGGTAATATATTTAAACATTATGTGTGTTTTCATAAATTGGTGAATGGAAAAAAGTTTAATATTGCTTTGTGTCTGTGTCTTTGCTAAAACAAAGTTACTAAGAGTTAAGATTCTATCATGTGTAATTTATATACAAAGAGTAGAAGAATTTTCAGTTGGGTTTCAATCATAGTATTATAGTATCATAAAAAACATGAAAGTATTTCATCTTATTAAAGTGGAGTAATTTGTCTAAATCAGAAATTTTATAAAAGTTGTTTCAGAATGTAAATTTATAAAAAGGGTTAACGGTTAAAAAAGAGATATAAAAAGATTCAAGATGTGGAAATATATTTTAATATAAAAGGTTAAAGGAAAAAGAAATGTTTCTAGATGAGATAATCTCTGTGTGGTAAAGTAAAAAGTTGTAAAATGCCATTTAAAAAGATTTTGAGGAAACTAGACTTACTTTAAAAGCTTGAGAAAGGAAGAAAGAAGAAAAAGGTATTGGGTACATGGCAGATTGAGACAAAGCTTCTTAATGGAGTTAAAAAAAAAAGCCTTTGGTTGAAGGGCAGCCATGTAAACTAACATTGAAGCGATTTAAACAAAATCTAAGCCTCGTTTAAAAGAGTGAAGCTGTAGGTGGTGAAAAAGTACATTTAAAAGTACAGTATAGATGATAATTGGAAGGCTTTAAAAGGTTAAATTGAAGGAGGTCGAGATACCATCATGGCGGAACAAAGATTGCTTTATTGCGTCATTCGAAGCCTAGTTAATCTTAAAAGCATTACTAAAAAAAAAACATGAAAATGGGAAGATAATAGGATAAAAGATATTTAGATAAAGAAGATTAAAAATTTGAAGTGAAAAACTTTAAAGACAGAAGTATAGAAAGTTAAAAAGAAAAAAGATAAAGAAGATGAAAAAAGAAAAGATGTAGGAAGACAAGAATTTTAAACCCACAAAATAGGAAACAAAAGAAAACTAAGAGGAAAAAAAGCAACTAAGGGTGAATGTACAAACCTTAGGAAAAAAAAAACTAGAAGATAGAAATAAGATAAAAAATGGTTGAAAATGTCAAGTAAGGTATTTCAGATAGAAAATGCAAAAGGCTAAGACAACTATTAGATACAGACATGTACTTATTAAAGCAAAAAGAGGGAATTGGAAAGGGGTATATATCCCCCAAAGATAAACTTAAAATAACGCTTTTTACTCTAAACCTTTTAAATTTGGATTCATCAGGACTTAGTGCTGCGGAAAGGCATATGTATCCAAAAAATGTACATAAGCCTAAGATACTTTGGAAAGATATTCTAACAGGACAATGGAAAGGTCCTGACCCAGTGATTGTCTGGAGTCGGCGTTCTGTTTGTGTGTTTCCACAGGGAGAACAGCAGCCGATTTGGATTCTAGAGAGACTAACCAAAGCAATTTCTACAGACCAAAAAGAAGATGATTTGACTCAAATCCATAACAGCTGATATCCAGAGCTCCAGCTTGGCTATTCTTACATCTGCGACAGTGATTAACCAGGATGCTTTTTTCAATATCTATTTTATTATTGCCTTTTCCCCACATCATAAAGTTCTATTTTATTTTTTGAGCTCATACAAACTTAGGTTAATGTTTTTCTGATCAGTTTTATTTTTTGACTGTGGAGTTTTTAAACATTGCAATGGAGATTTCACCTAGGTAAAGCTACAAGGCCTTTACTATTGTCTTATGTGTTGTACGTTTGTGTGCACTCTTGTGTTTTGTGTTGTATGTCTGTGTGTGCATATGTCCATATTTCATATATGAGGAGCGCTCATGAAAAAATGGATCCGAATTGTTTTTTTTAATTCACGTGATTTAAATGGTTTAATTTAAATTAGGTAAACAGCTGTTAAGGATTGTTTTTAAAGGTGGTTAACAGATCTGTTTGTTTACTTTCACCTTTCCTTTTCATTATTTTTAATAATTCTGTTTAGGATAATGTCTCTTTAGCATCATTGCCAGAATTCCTATCTCCATCCCAGTGCCGGTGAAGACTAAGATAAAACCAAACTACAGCTTCTATGATAGCTATCACAGTAAACTGTACAAACTGATGCATCAATGAATATAACTCAACAAGTAATGCTCAATCAAGGAGTCGATTTACTTTGGGAGGAAATGGACATATTGATAGACTCCTCCGCTTTGAACTGCTTGTAGAACTTGCCTGGACTATGTATCACTTGTATGCATTGTGAACTATTGTTTGGTGCAGCAAACTGTGGTAGTGCTGGCATATCTTTGCTGATGGTGTCACCAGTGATGCAATTTTTCCAAAGGAGCCGTTAATTGGCTTGGTGTTGTGGCATTTCTGTATCCTCCTCCCTTCTGCTAGTGATGGTCTAAAATTTGGGGGCCAACAGAGGTGAGGCAAGAACCTCACACCCCCCCCCCCACTGGTGCATAGGCCATTCCACAAGTATGGCTGTATGCTGGACCGGTAGTCAGTGACGGGTATGATCCAATTGCAGTGGTATCAACCTAAGACAGGAGGCTGACGCCTAGAGGTCAGTTTTTCCCATGACTGGTAAGAACCATATGTTGAATTGGACAACCTACCAGGCACGGTCCTTAAGCCACATTGCTTGTTGTTTAATTAATCAGAAGGGTGGAGATGCTGAGAGCCATTGCCAAGTAGGAATGACGCATCGCAATTTCTTTGTCAGTCTACTCCATGTTGCTTAGAGGAAGGACTCTCCATGGTGGACCCAGGTCATTTGCAGTGATTTGCATGAAAGGTGACCTTGCTCAAGGACCAGGGCTGATCCGGGTTTAGGGCGGATTGGGGTTTAGGATGGGGGTTTAGGGTGGTTCCAAGTTTAAGGTGTACCCTGCTGGGAATAGGGCGTATCCTGCTGCCTCAGGCGCGCCTGCTCCTTGAGTTCCCATTGAGTTCTCCAGGGATTCAGAGCCCGGTGGAGAGTGTGGATTTTGCCCAGAATGTGCTTGTAGAGTGCCGGTGTGAGTTCGGGAATAAAGAATTGCTGTTTGAATCTACAAGGCTGTGAGTGGCTCGTGATTTTGTGCCCAGCAAGACTGCGGCAGATTTGCCTCCTACTTTCCTTCAGGGGCTGGTGGGAGAAGCAGCAATGGAAAGATACCACCCACCTTTTGTGGTCTTGAGCTCCCTGGTCTGGTTAAGGAGATAGTATTTACTTGGCAATAAGGGTCAGTGTTGGTGCATCATCAGAATGGACACAGGGCACACTGGTTCCAGGCCACATCTGAACGTCAGGTACCAGGATCAAAACCTCATCTTAGCGGTGGTGCATGCCTATAATCCCAGCAGCTAAGGAGGTTGAGGCAGGAGGATGGTGAGTTCAAAGTCAGCCTCCGCAAAAGTGAGGCACTAATCAACTCAGTGGTCCATTGACCCTGAATTCAATCCCCGGAATACCCCCTTCCCCCAAAAAAGTCACCCTAAGATAAATACATGACCAGTGAAACCCCACATCATGTACAACCACAAGAATGGGAAGTTACACTCATGTATGTATAATATGTTAGAATATACTCTACTGTTATGTATATCTAAAAAAATTAGTTTTTTAAACTCCACCTTTAGCTGGGCATGGTGGTGTACACCTATAATATCAGCAATTTGGAAGGCTGAGGCAGGAGGATTGCAAGTTTAAGCTACCCTCAGTAATTTAGCAAGACCAGGTCTCAAAATAGAAATCCAAAAGGGCTGAGGATGTGGCTCAGTGATAAAGCCACATGTGGTAAAGTGGAAGTTTGCTGGCAGCTGGAAGTTTGCTGGGGCCCCTTTGGCTGTGGCTCTCAACATCTCCCCCTCTCTGTTTAAACAACAAGCATGTGGCTTAGGGACCGTGCCTGTTAGGCAGTCCAATTCAACATATGGTCCTTACCCGTCATCAGATGAACTGACCTCTAGGCGTCAGCCTCCTGTCTTAGGTTGGTACCACTGCAATTGGATCATACCCGTCACTGACTACCGGTCCAGCATACAGCCATACTTGTGGATAGGCCTTTGCACCTGTGGGGGGGTGAGGTTCTTTGCCTCACCTCTGTTGGCCCCCAAATTTTAGACCATCACTAGTAGAGGAGGATGCAAAATGCCATGACATTAAGCCAATTGAGGGCTCCTTTGAAAAATTGTACCACCGGTGACACCATCAGCAAAAATACTCCAGCACTACCACAATTCGCTGTACCAACAGATAGTTCACAATGCATACAGGTGAGCTCACAATGTGTCCAGGCAAGTTCTGCAAGCAGTTCAGTGATGGCTATTGTAGAAGCTGTAGATTGGTTTTATCTTTCACTTCACCAGCACTGGGATGAAGATAGGAATTCTGGCAATAATGGCTAAAGAAAAAATTATGTAACATTACAGAAGGCACTAAAAGAAAACAATTTTCTTAACAATTTACATTATCTTTAAGAGAATTATTAAATATAATGAAAAGGAAAGGTGAAAGTAAACAAACAGATCTGTTAACCTTCTTTTTTGTTTACATATTAAAACAATCCTCAACAGTTGTTTACCCAATTTAAATTAAACCATATAAATCACGTGAAAAAAAATATTTGGATCCATTTTATCATGAGCGCTCATCATATATGATATATGGACATACGTACATTCAAACATATAACACAAAACACAAGTGTGCACACATAATATAATACCTACAACACATAACATTATAGTAAAGGCCTTATAACTTTTTACAGGTGAAATCTCCATTGCAATGTTTAAAAACTCTATAGTCAAAAAATAGAACTGATCAGCAAAACATTAACCTAGGTCTGTATGAGCTCAAAAAACAAAATAGAACTTCATGATATGGCAAAGGGCAATAATAAAATAGATATTGAAAAAAGCATCCTGGTTCTGTTGCAGATGTAAGAATAGCCAAACTGGAGTTTTGGATATCAGTTGTTATGGATTTGAGCCAAATCATCTTCTTTTTGGTCTGTAGAAATCGCTTTAGTTAATCTTTCTGGAATCCAAATCGGCTGCTGTTCTCCCTGTGGAAACACATAAACAGACCCCCGACTCCAGACAATCACTGGGTCAGGACCTTGGTTAATCTCTCTGGAATCCAAATCGGCTGCTGTTCTCCCTGTGGAAACACACAAACAGACCCCCGACTCCAGACAATTACTGGGTCAGGACCTTTCCATTGTCCTGTTAGAATATCCTTCCAAAGTACCTTGGGCTTATGTACATTTTTTGGACACATATGCCTTTCCGCAGCACTAAGTCCTGATGAATCCAAATTTAAAAAGTTTAGAGTAAAAAGGGTTATTTTAAGTTTATCCTTGGGGAATATATACCCCTTCCCAATTCCTTCTTTTTGCTTTAATAAGTACATTTTAATAGTTTGATGAGCTCTTTCAACTATGCCTTGTCCCTGTGGATTGTATGGGATTCCTGTTATATGAGTAATGCCAAATGTTGAGCAAAATTGTTTAAAAGAGGTAGAAGTATAACCAGGGGCATTATCTGTTTTTAACTGTTTTGGAACACCCACAGTGGCAAAATTTTGTAAGCAATGAGCTATAACATCTTTAGTTTTTTCTCCGGCATGAAGGGAGCCCATCAAAAATCCAGAAGAAGTATCAACTGTAACATGCAAATATTTTAATTTTCCAAATTCTGGCAAGTGTGTGACGTCCATCTGCCAAATATGGTTAGGTATCAATCCTCTAGGATTGACTCCAAGATTAACTTGTGGTAAAAAGGTCACACAATTTTGACATTGTTTTATTATTTGTCTAGCTTGTTCCTTAGTTATTTTAAAACGCTTTTGTAAAGTATTAGCATTGACATGGAACTTTTTATGAAAATTTATAGCTTCTTCTAGTGTAGAGAAAATATGTATGTCATGTGTAGTTTTATCTGCTAAATCATTGCCCAAACTAAGGGCTCCAGGCAATCCTGTATGTGCCCTGATATGTCCTATAAAGAATGGATCTTTTCTGTCCCCGATTAGACTTTGTATAGTGGAAAGCAAAGAGAAAACAGTAGAAGAAGGGGAAATCCTACCAGCATCTTCAAGAGATACTATAGCATTAACTACATACTGACTATCAGAAAATAAATTAAATACAGAATCTTTAAACATCACAAAAGCTTGTAAAACTGCATTAAGCTCTACCTTTTGAGCTGATTGTTTGGGTACTAAAAATGTAAAAGTTTGATCAGGGGTAACTACTGCTGCTGTACCATTATTTGACCCATCAGTGAATATATTTGGAGCATTCATGATAGGTGTTTTTCTTGTCATTTTTGGAAAAATTACAGGATGCAATGACCAAAAAGACAATAAAGGATTAGATGGTAAGTGGTTATCAAATGAAACATTAGATTTGCACATGATTATTGCCCAAGTATTTAACTCACTAGCTAACTCATCAATTTGATTCATAGTATATGGAGTAATAATTTTATTGGGAGAAATTCCAAACACTCCCTTTGCTGCTTTTATTCCTTTGAGTATTAACTGTCCTACAGCCTCAGGATACCTAGTAAGAATAGTGTTAGGAGAATAAGATAAATGTATCCATAATAATGGACCTTCTTGCCAAAATACTCCTGTAGGAATATTTTTTGTTGGTAGTACAATAAATAATAAAGGCAAACTTATATCAATTCTATCCAAATGCATATTTTTCATATATGTTTCAATGATTTTTAATGCCTTTCTTGCTTCAGGCGTTAACATTCGGGGTGAATTTGGATCTGATGGACCTTTTAGGATATCAAATAAAGGTCCCAACTCTCCTGTTGGTATACCTAAATAAGGCCTTATCCAATTTATGTCTCCTAATAACTTTTGAAAGTCATTAAGTGATTTGAGTTGATCTACTCGTATTTGAATTTTTGGTGGACGGACCATGGTTGAGGATAATAGAACTCCTAAATAATTAATTGGAAAATTTAATTGTACTTTATCTATTGCTATCTCTAGATTATAATTTTTTAATAAGTTTGTAAGTGTGGCATAACATTCTACCAATGTGTTTTTATCTTTGTGTGCTAATAATACATCATCCATATAGTGAAATATTTGTAGTTCAGGATTTTGATTTCTAAGTGGCTGGATTACTTTGTTAACATAAATTTGACACATAGTTGGGCTGTTAGCCATCCCTTGAGGGAGTACTTTACATTCATATCTCTGATCAGGACCTTCATGATTCAGTGCAGGGATAGTAAATGCAAAACGTGGACTATCCTCAGGATGAATTGGAATTGAAAAGAAACAATCTTTAATATCTATAACTAAAACATACCAGGTTTTTGGCACTGAGGAATCCCTGATTGAGCAGGTCCCATAATAACCATCTCATTATTAATGGCTCTTAAATCTTGCAATAATCTCCATTTACCAGATTTCTTTTTGATGACAAAAATGGGAGTATTATGGGGAGATACAGAAGGTTGTATATGTCCTTCCGCTAATTGTTGTTTGACCAGGTCATGGGCTGCTTGTATCTTTTCTTTAGTCAGGGGCCACTGAGGAACCCATACTGGTCTTTCTGATTTCCAAGTAATTTTTATTGTCTCAGTGGCCCTTTCTGAAAATCCAACCCATGTCTGTCTGTTCCTTGATCTATTTGTATTGGTGCTGCTATACCTTGTTCTTGTTTTTCTAATCTTTTTCCTTTCCTAAAACCTTGTCTAGTCATAATAGTGGGTGCATTTTGGTTGATGTTATTTGTTAATGTCAAACCTAACTGATCTAGGACATCTCGTCCCCATAAATTTATAGGAAGATGATCCAATACATATGGCTGTATAGTTCCTTCACATCCTTCAGGATCCTTCCAATCTAATACCATTGCACTTCTATGGGGATTAGTTGCCACTCCTAGGCCTCGAAGCGTTTGAGTGGCTTGTTGTAATGGCCAATGTTTTGGCCATTCTTGACGAGAGATGATGCTAAGGTCTGCACCTGTATCCAGTAGCCCATTAAATTCATGTCCTTGAATATTTAGTTTTAGCATGGGGCGAGAATCTAAATTTAAAGAAAGCATAGCCCAATCTACACCTGTGGAGCCTAATCCCTTGGAACCTCTTTCTACAGTACGACTGGAAAATTTATCATGTAGGCTGGGTATTATTAGTAACTGTGCTATTCTATCTCCTGGTGAAATTACTGATATACCCTTTGGAGAACTGGCTATAATTTTTATTTCACCTTCATAATCAGGATCAATTACCCAAGGACTTATCATAAGTCCTTTTAGAGTAGAAGAGCTGCGTCCCAATAATAAGCCTACTGTTCCTTTGGGAAGAGGTCCTTTCACCCCTGTGGGAATGATTTGAACTCCCATCTCTGGAGTTAGTACTGCTCTGGCGGAGGCGCAGATGTCCAACCCTGCGCTCCCTCTGGTTTGTCTGATGAGGGATCTGATGGACAATGTGTCCTGGGCACTACCCTGATGGGGTTGCTGGGTTCCTCCAGTGCTCCGTATATTTGTGGTTTTGGGCCCCA
>NW_026693361.1:0-8599 GCF_021218885.2 Marmota monax | reverse complement strand
CGACAAAGTACAGCATCCCATTATGTTCAAAACTCTAGAAAAACTAGGGATAACAGGAACATACCTCAATATTGTAAAAGCAATCTATGCTAAGCCTCAAGCTAGCATCATTCTGAATGGAGAAAAACTGAAGGCATTCCCTCTAAAATCTGGAACAAGACAGGGATGCCCTCTCTCTCCACTTCTCTTCAACATAGTTCTCGAAACACTGGCCAGAGCAATTAGACAGACGAAAGAAATTAAAGGCATAAAAATAGGAAAAGAAGAACTTAAATTATCACTATTTGCAGATGATATGATTCTATACCTAGCAGACCCAAAAGGGTCTACAAAGAAACTATTAGAGCTAATAAATGAATTCAGCAAAGTGGCAGGATATAAAATCAGCAGGCGTAAATCAAAGGCATTCCTGTATATCAGCGACAAATCCTCTGAAATGGAAATGAGGACAACCACTCCATTCACAATATCTTCAAAAAAAATAAAATACTTGGGAATCAACCTAACAAAAGAGGTGAAAGACTTATACAATGAAAACTACAGAACCCTAAAGAGAGAAATAGAAGAAGATCTTAGAAGATGGAAAAATATACCCTGTTCATGGATAGGCAGAACTAACATCATCAAAATGGCGATATTACCAAAAGTTCTCTATAGGTTTAATGCAATGCCAATCAAAATCCCAACGGCATTTCTTGTAGAAATAGAGAAAGCAATCATGAAATTCATATGGAAAAACAAAAGACCCAGAATAGCAAAAACAATGCTAAGCAGGAAGTGTGAATCAGGCGGTATAGCGATACCAGACTTCAAACTATACTACAGAGCAATAGTAACAAAAACAGCATGGTACTGGTACCAAAACAGGCGGGTGGACCAATGGTACAGAATAGAGGACACAGAAACCAATCCACAAAACTACAACTACCTTATATTTGATAAAGGGGCTAAAAGCATGCAATGGAGGAAGGATAGCATCTTCAACAAATGGTGCTGGGAAAACTGGAAATCCATATGCAACAAAATGAAACTGAATCCCTTTCTCTCGCCATGCACAAAAGTGAATTCAAAATGGATCAAGGAGCTTGATATCAAATCAGAGACACGCCGTCTGATAGAAGAAAAAGTTGGCTACGATCTACATACTGTGGGGTCGGGCTCCAAATTCCTCAATAGGATACCCATAGCACAAAAGTTAATAACTAGAATCAACAAATGGGACTTACTCAAACTAAAAAGTTTTTTCTCAGCAAAAGAAACAATAAGAGAGGTAAATAGGGAGCCTACACCCTGGGAACAAATCTTTATTCCTCACACTTCAGATAGAGCCCTATTATCCAGAGTATACAGAAAACTCAAAAAATTAGATGATAAGAAAACAAACAACCCAATCAACAAATGGGCCAAGGACCTGAACAGACACTTCTCAGAGGAGGACATACAGTCAATCAACAAATACATGAAAAAATGCTCACCATCTCTAGCAGTCAGAGAAATGCAAATCAAAACCACCCTAAGATACCATCTCACTCCAGTAAGATTGGCAGCCATTATGAAGTCAAGCAACAACAAGTGCTGGCAAGGATGTGGGGAAAAGGGTACACTTGTACATTGCTGGTGGGACTGCAAATTGGTACAGCCAATTTGGAAAGCAGTATGGAGATTTCTTGGAGAGCTGGGAATGGAGCCACCATTTGACCCAGCTATTCCCCTTCTCGGTCTATTCCCTAAAGACCTAAAAAGAGCATGCTACAGGGACACTGCTACATCGATGTTCATAGCAGCACAATTCACAATAGCAAGACTGTGGAACCAACCTAGATGCCCTTCAATAGACGAATGGATAAAAAAAATGTGGCATTTATACACAATGGAGTATTAGTCTGCATTAAAAAATGACAAATCATAGAATTTGCAGGGAAATGGATGGCATTAGAGCAGATTATGCTAAGTGAAGCTAGCCAATCCCTAAAAAACAAATGCCAAATGTCTTCTTTGATACAAGGAGAGTAACTAAGAACAGAGTAGGGACCAGGAGCAGGAGAAGAAGATTAACATTAAACAGGGATGAGAGGTGGGAGGGAAAGGGAGAGAAGGGAAATTGCATGGAAATGGAAGGAGACCATCAGGGTTATACTTTTGTATAACAAGAGGAAGTGACGGGAAAGGGAAAAATAATACAAGGGGGAGAAATGAATGATAGTAGTGGGGATAGAGAGAGAAGAGGGGAGGGGAGGGGAGGGGAGGTGGGATAGTAGAGGATAGGAAAGGCAGCAGAACACAACAGACACTAGTATGGCAATATGTAAATCAATGGATGTGTAACTGATGTTATTCTGCAATCTGTATATGGGGTAAAAATGGGAGTTCATAACCCACTTGAATCAAAGTGTGAAATATGATATATCAAGAAATTTGTAATGTTTTGAACAACCAACAATAAAAAATTAAAAAAAAGAAAAAAAACTGAAAAAAAAGAAAAAAGAAAATCACATGAATGCAAACACAAGGAATAAAATAATAAAGGTGACAGTGTATAGAATTGACAAAGAGAAATAAAAAGATAGATCTAATAAAAACTCACATCTAATAAAAACCTACAACCACCACCATACTTACTGTTGAAATAATGTATCAAGATCTGTTTAGAAAAGACAGTCTGTTTGTGTCATTTATATTCAACATCATGTTAGGGTTCCTCACTAAAATAGGTGAGAAAAAGATATTAAATCATTCAATATGAGATAAGTAAAATGATTTCTATTCACAGATGGCATCATGTTTGTAGAAAACCAGTACAAACTCACTAAAACTTAGAATTAAAAAACAATTCAACATCTTTGAAGAATAAAAATATCAATATACAAAATAAATCATATTTTATGTATAAGGAGCAAAACTATATAAAAATGAAATTAAAATTCTATTTATATATTCATCAATTTAAAAATTCAAGAATATATTTCACAAAAGAGATTCAAGGCCTGTATACTGAAAACCACAACTTGTTGAAAAAAATGAATCTCTAAATAAATGGAAAGGAATATGATGTTTGTGAATTGTAAGACTCTACTTAAGAGACAATACAACTGCTATCAATCACTATCAAAACCCCAGCTGGCACCAGGCATGGTGTGGCATGCCTGGAATCCCAGTGGCTTGGTAGGCTGAGGCAGGAGAATCCAAAGTTCAATGCCAGCCTCAGTAATTTAAAGAGGCCCTAAGCAATTTAGCAAGACTGTTTCCCAAAATAAAATATAAAAAGGCCTGGGGATGTGACTCAGTAGTTCAATCTCAGCTGGCATGTTGCAGAAACGAACAATCTGAGGCAAAATGTCACAGAAAAATGTAAAGAATGCACAATAGCCAAAATGTCCTTTGTAAAAAAACATATCCTATTGTGATAGAAAACAACATGAGAGCTACCCTTTTAAAGAAAATTTTAAGTGTACAATGTGGTGTTATATGGGTACAATTTTGTAGAGATTTCCAAATATTATTCATCTTGTTAATTGACATGTCATGTGTGTTGATTTCCCACCCTCTCTGTGCACTGGGAAATTCTATCCCTCTTTGCTTCTATTAATTTAACACCTCATATATGTGAAACCATAGAATATTTCTCTGTCTAGATATGATTGACTTATTTCATGTAGCCCATTTTTTTTTAACTTTGATCCATATTGTCATACTGTACAGAATTGCCTTGTTTTTAAGGCCTAACTAGATATGATATAGATAGGCCTTGTACAATTATAGCCTTGGTTCTTATTTTTGAAATACACACACACACACATATACACATGCATATATATGACATATATACACACAGCATGCCTTCTTTTTGCAATCATCATTCATGTGTTGATGGACATTTTGGCTGTTTCTACATTTTGGTTAACAAAATAGTTCTTCAGTGAACATGGAAGTGCCAATAGGTCTTCAGGATTTTGATTTCAATTCTTTAGAATAAAATCATAGAAGTAGAATTCTTAGATCATATGGTGCTTCTGAAACCATACTATTTTAAATCATGGCTGTGTCATTCAACTTTACAACAGTGATGGTGACAATATCATAGTCTATGCTTATTTCTTTGTTTTTTAAATAGCTGTATAACTACACTGACAGATAAGAGAAGATGTCATAGCAATATTTGATTTGCATTTTTCTGATGATCACTGTTATTGAACATTTTATATATTGAACATTTTATGCCTTGTTTGGAGAAATGTCTATTAAAATACATGGCTCATTTTCTAAATGGGTTATTAATTTTGTTGTTATTGGGTTGTAGGAGTTGCTTATAGATTTTGGAGATTAGTCCTTTATCAGAAATATGGTTTGGAAAAATTTTCTTCTAAAGACTTTTATCTCTGTGATTGTTTGATATGCAGAAGCTTCTTCAATTGATGCTACTTCATTCATCTATTTTTCATTTGTTATCTGTGTTTTTGATATCATTCCTTTGAAGTCATTGCCAAGACCACAGTCATAGAGTTTACCCTCTTGTTTTCTTCCAGTACAATTATAGCCTTGGTTCTTATTTTTGAAGTATTTAGTTCATTTCAAGCTTTATTTTTCTGTATGACATAGATCTAACTTCATTGCTATGCATGTGAATATTCTGTTGTCCCAACTCTATTGGGAGTTGTTCACATGGTACAATATTGCATCCTTAGTGAAGATCAATTAAGTATACATGTTTGGATTTATTTCTGGGCTTATATTCCACTGATCTGTATGCCTTTTTAAATGTCAGTACCATATTATTTCAATTATTGTAGGTTTATATTTTAAAATAAAGAAAATAGATTGCTCCAAATTTGTTCTTTTCTCTTGAGATAGATTCAACTTTTTATAGTCTGTGGTTCCACAAGAATTACGGAATAACTTCCTCTTTCTGTGATTTTGGGATATTGATGTAGATTTATTGAATTTTCATATTGCTTTGGGTAGATTTGTTATATTAACTGTTTTTTCTTCCAGTCCATGAACACGAGGTATCTTTCCATTTGTTTGTGTCTCATTTGATTTCTTACATCAATATTTTGCAGTTTTCATTATAAGAGTCTTTTACGAGGTAGGCGGAACTGTGACCACCCACAGAAAAGGCCCAGTGGCCTGCTGAGGGGCAGAGCCGCCCCCTACCCCACCCCACCCCGTAACTGCCAGGTAGGCGGAACTGTGACCACCGTCAGAAAAGGCCCAGTGGTCTGCGGAGGGGCAGAGCTGCCAACCATTCCTGCAAGGTAGGCGGGCCTGCAACCCACCGGCAGAACAGGAGCAGAGGCCTGCTGAGAGGCAGAGCCGCCCCCCCCCCCGCGCCTGCAAGGTAGGCAGACCTGCGACCCACCGGAAGAACAGCCCCAGAGGCCTGCAGAGGGGCAGTGCTGCTGCCTGCGCCTGCAAAGTAGGCAGAACTGCGACCACCGACAGAACAAGCCTAGCAGCCCGCAGAGGGACAGAGCCACCACCCGCGCCTGCAAGGTAGGCGGACCTGCTACCGACCGACAAAACAGGCCCAGCGGCCTGCCGGCGTGGTAGGCACATTGCTCCAATTGGAGGAGGGGCAGAGCTGCCGCCCGCGCCTGCGAGGGAGACTTTGCAACTATACAAGACCAATATAAATATATAGGGGGAAAATTCAATAGCACAACAGTTTCACCAAGCAGAAAGAAACGCGAACAGTATGAAGAGACAAGGAAAGAATGGACCACAAGCAATGCAGGTCAACTCAACTTTAGAAGAGGTAATAGCTGCAGCAGATGGAATGTCAGATAAAGACTTCAGGATATACATGCTTCAGATGATCTGGAGTCTCAAGGAAGACATCAGACAGCAAAATCAGACAATGAAAGATCACTTCAACAATGAATTACATAAATAAATCCAAGAAGCAAAAGATCAACTATACAGGGAGATAGAGGTTATAAAAAACAAACAGAAATCCTGGAAATGTAGGAAGCAATAAACCAACTTAAAAACTCAATTGAGAATACTACCAGCAGAGTAGAACACTTAGAAGACAGAACATCAGACAATGAAGATAAAGTATTTCAACTTGAAAAGAACATAGACAGCTCAACAAGACTGTTAAGAAACCATGAATAGAACATCCAAGAAATATGGGATAACATCAAGAGACCAAATTTAAGAGTCATTGGGATACAGGAAGAGACAGAGTTTCAAACCAAAGCAATGAGCAATCTATTCAATGAAATAATATGAGAAAACTTCCCAGACTTGAAGAATGAGACAGAATCCCAAATCCTAGAAGCCTACAGGACGCCGAATGTGCAAAATCATAAGAGATCCACACCTAGACACATTATAATGAAGATGCCCAACATACAGAATAAGGAGAGAATTTTAAAAGCTACAAGAGAAAGGAAGTAGATTACATTTAGGGGTAAGCCAATCAGGATAACAGCTGATCTTTCAACACAGACACTGAAAGCTAGAAGATCCTGGAATAACATATTTCAAACACTGAAAAAAAAAATGGGTTCCAACCAAGAATTGTGTATCCAGCGAAATTAAGCTTCAGGATGGAAGATGAAATTAAAACCTTCCATGATAAACAAAAGTTAAAAGAATTTGCAGCTAGAAAACCATCTCTACAAAACATCCTCAGCAAAACATTACAGGAAGAGGAAATGGAAAATAACAATGAAAACCAACAGTAGGAGGTAGGACAGTAAATGGGGGAAAATAATCAAAGAGGAAAACAAACCATGTTTAGTAACATAAATAAACAAATATGGCTGGAAGAACAACCAATATCTCAATAATAACCCAAAATGTTAATGGCTTAAACTCACCAATTAAGAGACACAGGCTAGTAGAATGGATCACAAAACAAGACCAACAATATGCTGCCTACAGGAGACGCATTTGATAGGAAAAGACATACATAGGCTGAAGGTGAAAGGTTGGGAAAAATCATATCACTCATATGGACTTCGGAAACAAGCAGGAGTGTCAAAACTCATATCAAATAAAATAGATTTCAAGCCAAAGTTAATCAAAAGGGATAAAGAGGGACACTACATACTGCTCAAGGGAACAATACACCAACAAGACATAACAATCATAAATATATATGCCCCAAACAAGGGTGCAGCTATGTTCATCAAACAAACTCTTCTCAAGTTCAAGAGTCTAATAGACGGTGGTCTATTTTAATGGCTTAAACATTAACAATAATCATGGGAGACTTCAACACACCTCTCTCACCAATGGACAGATCTTCCAAACAAAAGTTGAATAAGGAAACTATAGAACTCAACAACACAATTAATAACCTAAACTTAAATGACATATATAGAATATACTACCCAACATCAAGCAGTTACACTTTTTTCTCAGAAGCACATGGATCCTTCTCAAAAATAGATCACATATTATGTCACAGGGAAAATCTTAGACAATATAAAGGAGTAGAGATAATACCATGCATCTTATCTTATCATAATGGAATGAAACTGAAAATCAATGATAAAAGAAGGAAGGAAAAAGCAAACATCACTTGGAGAATGAACAATAGGTTACTGAATGATCAATGGGTTATAGAAGACATCAAGGAGGAAATTAAAAAATTCTTAGAGATAAATGAAAACACAGAAACAACATATGGGAATCTATGGGACACATTGAAAGCAGTTCTAAGAGGAAAATTCATTGCGTGGAGTTCATTCCTTAAAAAAAGAAAAAAAAGAACAACAAATAAATGATCTCATACTTCATCTCAAAATCCTAGAAAAAGAGAGCAAAACAAGAGCAAAAGAAGTAGAAGGCAAGAAATAATGAAAATCAGAGCTGAAATTAATGAAATCGAAACAAAAGAAACAATTGAAAAAATTGACAAAACTAAAAGTTGGTTTTTTGAAAAAATAAACAAAATCGATAGACCCTTAGCCATGCTAGCAAAGAGAAGAAGAGAGAGAACTCAAATTACTAGCATACGGGATGAAAAAGGCAATATCACAACAGACACTTCAGAAATACAGAAGATAATCAAAAATTATTTTGAATCCTTATACTCCAATAAATTAGAAGATAGTGAAGGCATGGATAAATTTCTTAAGTCATATGATCTGCCCAGATTGAGTCAGGAAGATATAGACAACCTAAACAGACCAATATCAATTGAGGAAATAGAAGAAACCATCAAAAGACTACCAACTAAGAAAAGCCCAGGACCGGATGGGTATACAGCAGAGTTTTACAAAACCTTTAAAGAGGAACTAATACCAATACTTTTCAAGCTACTTCAGGAAATAGAAAAAGAGTGAGAACTTCCAAATTCATTCTACTAGGCCAACATCACCCTGATACCTAAACCAGAAAAAGACACTTCAAAGAAAGAAAACTACAGACCAATCTCTCTAATGAACCTAGATGCAACAATCCTCAATAAAATTCTGGCGAATCGGATACAAAAACATATCAAAAAAATTGTGCACCATGATCAAGTAGGATTCATCCCTGGGATGCAAGGCTGGTTCAATATACGGAAATCAATAAATGTTATTCACCACATCAATAGACTTAAATATAAGAACCATATGATCATCTTGATACATGCGGAAAAAGC
>NW_026693359.1:0-9980 GCF_021218885.2 Marmota monax | reverse complement strand
TTTTTTTTAATTTTTTTTATTGGTTGTTCAAAACATTATAAAGCTCTTGACATATCATATTTCATACATTAGATTCAAGTTGGTTATGAACTCCCAATTTTACCCCAAATACAGATTGCAGAATCACATCGGTTACACATCCACATTTTTACATAATGCCCTATTAGTAACTGTTGTATTCTGCTACCTTTCCTATCCTCTACCATCCCCCCTCCCTCCCCTCCCATCTTCTCCCTCTACCCCATCCACTGTAATTCATATCTCTCCTTGTTTATTTTCCCATTCCCCTCACAACCTCTTATATGTAATTTTGTATAACAATGAGGGTCTCCCTCCATTACCATGCAATTTCCCTTTTCTCTCCCTTTCCATCCCACCTCATGTATCTGTTTAATGTTAATCTTTTCTTCCTGCTCTTCCTCCCTGCTCTGTTCTTAGTTGCTCTCATTATATCAAAGAAGACATTTGGTATTTGTTTTTTAGGGATTGGCTAGCTTCACTAAGCATAATCTGCTCTAGTGCCATCCATTTCCCTGCAAATTCTATGATTTTGTCATTTTTTAGTGCTGCGTAATACTCCATGGTGTATAAATGCCACATTTTTTTTATCCATTCATCTATTGAAGGGCATCTGGGTTGGTTCCACAGTCTAGCAATTGTGAATTGTGCTGCTATGAACATCGATGTAGCAGTATCCCTGTAGTACGCTCTTTTAAGGTCTTCAGGGAAAAGTCCAAGAAGGGCAATAGCTGGGTCAAATGGTGGTTCCATTCCCAGCTTTCCCAGGAGTCTCCATACTGTTTTCCAGATTGGCCGCACCAGTTTGCAGTCCCACCAGCAATGTACAAGAGTACGCTTTTCCCCACATCCTCTCCAGCACTTGTTGTTGTTTGAATTCATAATGGCTGCCAATCTTACTGGAGTGAGATGGTATCTTAGGGTGGTTTTGATTTGCATTTCTCTGACTGCTAGAGATGGTGAGCATTTTTTCATGTACTTGTTGATTGATTGTATGTCCTCCTCTGAGAAGTGTCTGTTCAGGTCTTTGGCCCATTTGTTGATTGGGTTATTTGTTTTCTTATTGTTTAATTTTTTGAGTTCTTTGTATACTCTGGATATTAGGGCTCTATCTGAAGTGTGAGGAGTAAAAATTTGTTCCCATGATGTAGGCTCCCTATTTACCTCTTTTATTGTTTCTCTTGCTGAGAGAAAACTTTTCAGTTTAAGTAAGTCCCATTTGTTGATTTTTGTTATCAACTTTTGTGCTATGGGTGTCCTATTAAGGAATTTGGAGCCCGACCCTACAATATGTAGATCGGAGCCAACTTTTTCTTCTATCAGACGCAGAGTCTCTGATTTGATATCCAGCTCCTTGATCCACTTTGAGTTAACTTTTGTGCATGGCGAGAGGAGGGGATTCAGTTTCATTTTGTTGCATATGGATTTCCAGTTTTCCCAGCACCATTTGTTGAAGATGCTATCCTCCCTCCATTGCATGCTTTTAGCTCCTTTATCAAATATAAGATAGTTGTAGCTTTGTGGATTAGTCTCTGTGTCCTCTATTCTGTACCATTGGTCCACCCGCCTGTTTTGGTACCAGTACCATGCTGTTTTTGTTACTATTGCTCTGTAATATAGTTTGAAGTCTGGTATCGCTATACCGCCTGATTCACACTTCCTGCTTAGCATTGTTTTTGCTATTCTGGGTCTTTTATTTTTCCATATGAATTTCATGATTGCTTTATCCATTTCTACAAGAAATGCCGTTGGGATTTTGATTGGCATTGCATTAAACCTATAGAGAACTTTTGGTAATATCGCCATTTTGATGATGTTAGTTCTGCCTATCCATGAACAGGGTATATTTTTCCATCTTCTAAGATCTTCTTCTACTTCTCTTTTTAGGGTTTTGTAGTTTTCATTATATAAATCTTTCACCTCTTTTGTTAGGTTGATTCCCAAGTATTTTATTTTTTTTGAGGATATTGTGAATGGAGTGTTTTTCCTCATTTCCGTTTCAGAAGTTTTGTCGCTGATATACAGGAATGCCTTTGATTTATGCGTGTTGATTTTATATCCTGCCACTTTGCTGAATTCATTTATTAGTTCTAGTAGTTTTTTTGTAGACCCTTTTGGGTCTTCTAGGTATAGAATCATGTCATCTGCAAATAGTGATAATTTAAGTTCTTCCTTTCCTATTTTTATGCCTTTAATTTCTTTCATCTGTCTAATTGCTCTGGCCAGTGTTTCGAGAACTATATTGAATAGAAGTGGTGCACATGGATCCTCCTCAAAAACAGACCATATATTATGCCATAGGGCAACCCTCAGTAAATATACAGGGGTGGAGATAATACCATGCATTTTATCTGATCATAATGGAATGAAACTGGAAATCAATGATAAAAGATGGAAGGAAAAATCCTACATCACATGGAAAATGAACAGTATGTTACTGAATGATCAATGGGTTACAGAAGACATAAAGTAAGAAATCAAAAAATTCTTAGAGATAAATGAAAATACAGACACAACATATCGGAATCTATGGGACACAATGAAAGCAGTTTTAAGAGGGAAATTCATCGCTTGGAGGTCATTCCTCAAAAAAAGGAAAAACCAACAAATAAATGAGCTCACACTTCATCTCAAAGCCCTAGAAAAGGAAGAGCAAAACAACAGCAAATGTAGCAGAAGGCAAGAAATAATTAAAATCAGAGCAGAAATCAATGAAATTGAAACAAAAGAAACTATTGAAAAAATTAACAAAACTAAAAGTTGGTTCTTTGAAAAAATAAATAAGATCGACAGACCCTTAGCCATGCTAACGAAGAGAAGAAGAGAGAGAACTCAAATTACTAACATACGGGATGAAAAACGCAATATCACAACAGACACTACAGAAATACAGAAGACAATTAGAAATTATTTTGAAAACCTATATTCCAATAAAATAGAAGATAGTGAAGACATTGATAAATTCCTTAAGTCATATGATTTGCCCAGACTGAGTCAGGAGGATACTCACAACTTAAACAGACCAATAACAATAGATGAAATAGAAGAAGCAATCAAAAGACTTCCAACCAAAAAAAGCCCAGGACCGGATGGGTATACAGCGGAGTTTTACAAAACCTTTAAGGAAGAATTAATACCAATACTTTTCAAGTTATTTCAGGAAATAGAAAAAGAAGGAGCTCTGCCAAATTCATTCTATGAGGCCAACATCACCCTGATTCCGAAACCAGACAAAGACACCTCAAAGAAAGAAAACTACAGACCAATATCCCTGATGAACATAGATGCAAAAATCCTCAATAAAATTCTGGCGAATCGGATACAAAGGCACATCAAAAAAATTGTGCACCATGATCAAGTAGGATTCATCCCTGGGATGCAAGGATGGTTCAATATACGGAAATCAATAAATGTTATTCACCACATCAATAGACTTAAAAATAAGAACCATATGATCATCTCAATAGACGCAGAAAAAGCATTCGACAAAGTACAGCATCCCTTTATGTTCAAAACATTAGAAAAACTAGGGATAACAGGAACTTACCTCGACATTGTAAAAGCTATCTATGGTAAGCCTCAGGCTAGCATCATTCTCAATGGAGAAAAATTGAAGGCATTCCCCCTAAAATCTGGAACAAGACAGGGATGCCCTCTATTAAGTCCATTTAAATTATATATTTTTCAGTTCCAAAGAGTCTTTACTGATTTTATGTTTAAATGACCTATCTATCAGTGAGAGAAGTGTGTTGAAATCACCTACTATTATTGTAGTAGATCTACTACTATTAAGTAGATTAAGTAGTGTATGTTTTATGTAATTAGTGCACCAAAGTTTGGGGCATACATCTATTTTCATTGTATCTTCTTGTTAGAGTCTTCCCTTTACCAGGATTAAGTGAACTTCTTTATCTCTTTTGATCAATTTTGGCCTGAAGTCTGCTTTGTAACATATGAGAGTAGTTACTCCTGCTTGTTCTCAGGCTCCATTCACAAGGTATATCAATTTTCATCCTTTTATTTTTAGCCTGTAACTGCTTTTGCCTGTCAGGTGAATCTCTTGCAAACAACATATGGTTGGGTCTCGTATTTTAATTCATACTACTACACTGGAGAATTGAGACCATTTAACATTATTATACAGAGACGTTTGTTAATTTCTGCCATTTTATTTCTAATGTTTAATTTGGTCTTGTTTCTCATTTGCCTTGCTACTTTTCAAAGGAGATTTGTTCAGGTATGAGCCCTGGGTTTGTTTCTATTTCTTCTCTGTGTATTATTTATTTTGTGTAATCCAATCTTTTTAGTCAAGAAATCTTAATTTTCTTGAAAGGTTTTTAATTCTCTTCCAATTCTGAATTGTAGTTTTGCTGCATATAGCAATCCGGTTGACAGTTATTTTCTCTCAGAGCTCAGAACACATCATTCTAAGCCCTCCTGTATTTTAGAGATTTTCCAGAGAAATCACAAGTCCTTCTAATTGACTTGGCTCCAAGTGTGACTTGACACTTTTCTCATGAGTCTTAAAATTCTGCCCTTATTCTGTACCTTAGGCATTTTAATTATAATATGTCATGGATATTTGTTCTTCTTTTTTGATCTTGTTTATTTGGGATTCTGAATGCTTCTTATATCTGGATCTCCATCTCATTCTTAAGGTTTGGGAAACTTTTTGTTATTATTTCTCTAAAGGGATTATTCATGCTATTAAACTGAAACTAACAATACTCATTAATTCCAGTGATTCTTCAATTTGGTCAAATCCCAGTGTTCTTGCATATTCTGGTGATGATTATGTCAGGGTTATTTATTTTCTTTTTTTAAATACTGTTTGAATTTTCAAGTTCAGCCAGTTTGTCTCTCAACTCTGAAATTCTGTCTCCAGCATAGTACTCCATTTGAGAGACTTTCAACTTAACATTCTATTTTACTTATTGTATATTTCATTTCCAAGATTTCTGTTTGTTCTTTTTCAATATCTTTGTCTCATTATTGAATTTCTCAATTCATTTTCTGTAGTGACTTTCTTAATTCATTCAGTAGTTTTTCTGTGTTCTATTGGAATTCATTGACCATTTTTTAAAATCATTTTTTAAAATTCTTTATCTGGTGCTTCATTCACTTCAATGTCTTTGGAGTTGGTTGCAGGTGAATGTTGAATTTTAAGAGATATCATATCTTGTTTATTCACATTGCTTCTATTTCTGTTTGGGGTTTCATGCATCTATTCAGATGGATTTATCTTTCTCTTTTATCTGTAGGCCTTTTTAGGGCATTGCTTTTTTCTTGCCAAACTGTTCTGGGATATCAAGTTATTATGAATTTTTCAATGTATTTTGAAATTGTTTTGAACTATAGTTTCTATGCCAGTTGTTTGGTGATGATTAGTGTATTTTGATACAGAGCTTGAGGATTCTACTTTCCCTGTAGGTCTCAAAAAAGTAGGGCCTTCATTTCAAACTGAGCAATTAAGTTGTATGCAGGAGGACATGTAGGGTACATCCTCTGTGATTGCTCTTCTTCACTTAATAATTTTTTATAATTCCAAAGGGATATAGGAATAATCTAGATTGAGATTCCTTCTTGCTGTGGTGTCCACAGCCTCTATGTTAATTCTGTTCTTCCTATAGTAGTGGATGTCTATGAGTGGTCCCCTCTAGCCACTCCTACTTGAAGCCTGGTCATTAGTTTGGGGTTTTGTCTCTTCTAGTCTTCATATTAAAGTACTGTTAAAGTTTGAGCATAATTAACTTTTGTGTCAAACAGGGTTTCCTGTCTTTTGGCTGGGTTTACTTTAGCAACAGAACCTCTACCCTCTGAATTTGTAGTGTCCTATGGATTCACAGCACCTCACAGAAAGGAGGGAAACAAAAGATAATCACAACTGAAGCAAACCGTATACAAAATTAAAATAAATGCCCTTTCTTACTGTGACTTCTATAACACTGATTACTGTAAAATTTGAATGATGGGGGTCACCAATTGCAGATGGCAAAAACAACAAATGGCATGAACTAAATCTGACTAGATCTAGAATAAAGGTAAGCAGCAGATGTCATCCATACCACCCATAGTAATAATATATTTCAACAACATAAATAGTGAGGGCAGAAGTTATATAAATCAAATATTTCCAAAATATGGTAAAAATACAGTTAATCAAGAAAAAAGAAAAAGTGACTGCAAGCTAAAAGAAAGTTTAGAATGTTCAAAGTGCCCAGAGAGAAAGCAGAAGAGATGTAGCAAGTGGTGGCTATAAAAAAGGAAGAAAAAAGTAAAAGAAATTTAGTAAAAAGAGAGACAGAAAAAAATTGGCTTGTAGAAGGAGAGAAAGAGAAACAAGGAAGTGGACAAAAACAAAATAAATAAAAACCTTAACCCTTAAAGGCAAGACAAAATTAATATTGGTAAATTAAAAATGCTAAAAATGAGAGGAAAAGAAGCAAATAGGTACATATATACATATATATATATATGTATATATATGCATATATACATATATATATGTATATTGTCGCGACCCCTTGCCCGCAAGGAAGACGCAACTCGGGAATCTTCTTTCAGCAGTTTATTCAGGCCCTTGATATTTCTTCTTCTTCCTCTCGGATGCCCCTCCCAGCCTTAATAAAGCATCCCAAGCCCCAATGCAAAGCTGCCGCGTGGAGCTTTCTCACAGGGTGGTGAAAAATCATGTGCCAACTTTCCCAGATAAGGAGTTGTTTGTCACAGACCACAGCGGAGCCAGCGTCATCTTGTAATGGCGACCATAGTCTGCAGAAACGGCAGAAGCGGCTCACCACAGTTCCCCCTTTTCTGTTTTCTTAAAACAATACAGGTGAGAGTAGAGGTCCTATCCCACTGTGCAGAAGTGGCTGCATAGTATGACTTAGTCCTAAGGAGGCGCCTTCCCCAGATCTGAAGCCATATCAGCCGACGCCTTTTTTCGTGGGGCGGGGCGTGAACGCGTCTAACCCGCATGCAATAGGACATGCTCTCCTTGAGGTCCTCGTCAAGGATCACTCAAGTGCAGTGCCTTGCCTCGCATCCTGTATCGTGACGATGGTGGACGAAGGGGGATAGCTGAGGCTGAACTGTGGCTGTTTATAACTACAAACAAGTTGACAGCACCCTGAAAGAAAGGCACGAACTTCAAGGCGATAGAAAAGTACTAGTGTGGAAACCCATCTGCGTGCAATGGCAGTAAGACCGGCAGAGTGCAAGGGCTTTCCAACACTAAGAGAATAACAAGGAAAGTCATGTCGATCCCAGTGCAATGTTATAATAACTTGGGGTGTAACGACCATGACAAAGGTTTACTGCTTAAGATGCGCAAGCCAGACTTGAGGCGAGTTGCCATTTTCTAAAGCTGCAAGAGCTTGTATGATCATAGCCTTATCGTGAGCACTGCGGGCCTTAAGGCGACAGAGAAGCCACAAACAGAGTACAACACTGAAGCAACACATTGCCCCAAAAATGCCTACCCCCACCCACTCTTTGAAGAAGGAAAAAGCAGAAGATATCCAATCGGTGAATTGACCCAAAGTCACAGGATCGACACGGGTACTGTTCAAGACAGCTATCTGGGTTAGTTGAGACTGGATCATGTTTTCTGCTTCCATGGACCAGGTTTCAGATGGATACTCCCCGATGATGTGGGAGGCATTTCTGGAATCAAAAAATCTGACAGAGGTTATACATAAATGTGCACGTTGATCAACACAACCCAAAAGCACCAAGTCGGCCAATTCTTCTACCTGAGCTTGGAGTAAATCTATTCTTTGGTTGGCAGCTAAAATCCCTGACAAAATATGTTGATTAATTGAATTTTGAGATTCAAGTATGGTGGATGTTTGTTGAATAACCTGATTAATAGTGGCAGCAGTTTGAACCTGGCTGGCCATGGCTACTCCAGCTGTAACTGCTGCAGCAGCAGACACCACCACAGCTGTCACTATGGCTGCCGTAATTCCAAAATCTCTACGGGCTCTAATCAGTTCAACAATAGGAAAGGATTCTGGATCTGCAGTAACTGGGATCGGGACAAAGGTTGGAAATTTCATAACCATTGCCATAGTCCAGGAGCCATTCCAACACTCAGACAAATAACAGGTAATATTAGAGCAATTAAGCATCCCCTGTAATGTAACATTAGCCAAAAGAAACAGGAACGGAGATTGGAGACAGACTGCTGCGGAGGGTAATGTAGCATTAAACAATTGTGAATTGTGTGAAGTAATTTTAAGTCTCCTATCTCGCTCTGAGTCTTGGGTACTGCCAGAAACATTAAACAGCCAACTTTGGACTCCTAATATTTCCCTGGGGAAACACAAGCGCGGACTAGACTAGCCCAATCTGAGGGAGTCATGCAAAATCTAGTAAGTCCCTCCACCTGAGTGAGAGTGAAAGCGGCATCTATGCCATAAGTGCGGACAGATTCTGCCAAGGTTTTAATTATCTTAAAGTCTAAAGGCTCATGATATCTTCCCCTGTTATTGTCCTGAAATACGGGGTATGCAAGTCCCATATCTGTATTAACTGTCCTCCAAACTTGTGCATGAAAAGATCTCCCGGAACCTTGGCTCCCCCCCACATACGGAGGTGGGGCAATCGGCACCATATCTTCTTCTAGATATTCTACCTCCTCCTCCTCAGAGTTTTGTTGACCAATGTTAACTCCCTTCCCCTTCTTACAGTAGGCCTGCGTGCCCTGTGTCTCCTTTTTCTTCTTTTTCATTTTTATCTTATGTAGTTGTTGTAACAATATATCAAGGTCCTCAGAACTCTCTGAGTCGCTTGTGTTCTCAGGCGTTTTTAATTCGGTCAAGTCTGGGTAGAGCCTTCTCCTATTTTTATCTTCAGGCTCTTTTGCCTTCTCACTACTGTTACTTTTAATACTCTCTGCCACTTCACTACATGATCCTTCAGATTTTTCCTCATGCAGTTGCTCAAGAATAGCTTGACCCTCACTCACAGCTTCCTGGCATTTACCATCTGTTATACATCCTCTAACTAACTTCCAAAGTGGTATAATGCCACCCTGCAAGGTACCTTGCTCATGAGCGAAATCTAGATCTTTCCCTAATTTGTCCCAGCTGGGAACCGTAAGACTCCCTGAAAAAGCAAACCAAGGAGCCGCTATATCAGCTTCTCTTAAAAACATCTGCAAAGTACTCTGCTTTATCTTAAGTCCTTTTGAATGTAACAACCCATCTAGGGCCAACAAAATTGGGCTTGAAGAAGCAACGCCCATAATGTTTTTAGAGCTATAAAGAAAGTGAAAGTACAAAAGTCCCCGCTCTCTTCCTTTTACAGGGGAGCGTTCCGTTCTATGAATTCCCCGCTCTCTTCCTTTTACAGGGGAGCGTCCCTGTCGTCACAACAACAAAAGAAGCACAAAAAACAAAAGCGAAATGACACAACAAAAGAAACACAGAAAACAAAAGCGAAAGTACACAGTGCAGCTGCAATAAAATGTAATGCTCTCTCTTTCTTTACAGAGGAGCTGCCCCGCTTTGGTCGCGGATCCCACTTACCTGGGACTAACCCCGCTTTGGTCGCGGATCCCACTTATTGGGACTAACCCCGCTTTGGTCGCGGATCCCACTTACCTGGGACTAACCGGTGCACCACCCCTGACTGCTGAAAGTTCTGGTTCCCGGGTCTCGGCACCACTTGTCGCGACCCCTTGCCCGCAAGGAAGACGCAACTCGGGAATCTTCTTTCAGCAGTTTATTCAGGCCCTTGATATTTCTTCTTCTTCCTCTCGGATGCCCCTCCCAGCCTTAATAAAGCATCCCAAGCCCCAATGCAAAGCTGCCGCGTGGAGCTTTCTCACAGGGTGGTGAAAAATCATGTGCCAACTTTCCCAGATAAGGAGTTGTTTGTCACAGACCACAGCGGAGCCAGCGTCATCTTGTAATGGCGACCATAATCTGCAGAAACGGCAGAAGCGGCTCACCACA
>NW_026693358.1:0-144350 GCF_021218885.2 Marmota monax | reverse complement strand
AAAGCAGCTGGGAGCCACAGCTGGCCCGCAGTCATTCATCAGTAAAGGTTTTATTGCATGAATGGTTGTTGACATGTGGGATGAGAAGTGATGACTTCAGCCTAGTAAGGTGCTCTACCAGGGTACAGTAAAGGAAGTGCACTCTTGGAAGGGAGAAACTGAGAAAGAAAAGAAAGCATTCAGGAGAAAAAAAAAAAAAACAGCATCCCTGAAAGCCATTTGACTCAGATAATCAAGGGCCAGCAATATAATATCTTGTTGAGTAAATACATAGAGTCCCTAAGTTCCCGGCTGCATATGGAAGTAGAATAATATCTCCTCATGACAAAGAAGTTGCAGAGAGTTGGGCTCATCTTTCTTGCTACTTGTGTTGAAGACTGTAACTACCCAAGAGAGACGAGAGTCCGGCTTTCATGCAAAGGTTTTTTAGGAAAAAAGGATTTCTGCCTCCAATTCCCACACTCAATAACAGCTTTCTTTGTTTTGCCCTTGCCATTCACAAAGTGCTTTTTATACATTTTCTTGTTTGGATTTTCATAACTGGTGAGGCACGGAGCACAGCAGTTCATTCTTGCTACAAAAAAACCAGTGGAAGGCTCCTTCAAAAATGGGGCCAAGATCAAGTTGCTAATCAGTGGGCAGAATTAAGCCGTGAATACAGGTCTTCACTCCCTGCTTCTTTCAACAAAATCATGCTGATTCTAGATAAATCCAATCAAAAGGTATTCTTTTTTCTTTCATCAGATCTCTCATACAATAATAAAACTCAATTTTTAAAATTTTTAAAATTTGTTTTAATTAGTTATAAAAGACAGTAAAATGCATTTATATACTTTGATACATCTTACAATTTGCCAGTAAATGGTTGGAGTTGGAAAACTCATTTTTTTTTTATTTGTAAAAATATCAAGACAGGGTGATGACAGTCACCTCATATACTAATTTACTAGATCTACTCATTCTTTTTAAAGAAAATATTAAAATTATTCAGTATAATTGTGTTAACCTTTCTACTTAGATCATATTTTCTAACTCTTTAATCATCTTGGGTGAGTCTCATTTCACTGTCTAATTAATAGAATTTGTAGTAAGCAGTGAGATAAGATTACTTTACCATTTCTTGCAAAACAATTTTCAACAATCTTTCACCATAAGACAATTACATGTAGAAAAAAGAGCAATTAAAAACATAAGAGCACCTATCTTCTACAAACGAATGAATAAGAAAACTTCTGACAGAAAGATCATTAAGATTGTTCTTTCAGTGCAGAGAATTTGAAGTTAACAGTAAAAATGTGTTTAAATATAAATTTGGCATGAACAGTCTTAAAGAAGTGTTATTGTTCTTATAATACTATGGTTTGAAGTTATAGCTTTTATTTTCAAATGTTAGAATTGGGAAATTTATGTCCTGAGAACTCATCTTTTAAACATCTTTTAGTATTGTGTGGTCAAAAGAAATAGTGCATATTGAAACATTTTAAAGGTGTAATACTATAACAATATGAGTTAAGGAGAAGAATTGTACAGTGAATGCTTTGTATTTTATACTTTATCCCTGCACATGTATTATCAATCTGTTTTCCCTATGAAATAAGTATTATCGTGTATAATTAGTGGTCAAATAAATCAGACTGCTAAGTTGTTAGGAGACCCCTCCAAATATCACATGGCTCTTTTGTTGAACTTAGGAAAGACATAAACTTTTCATTTCATACTTGGGATGTGTGCCATTTTTTCTACTTTACCTTTCCATCTATTTCATATGATTCATGCAGCAATTTGCTATCATCCATCCAGGCTAAAAATGCAGATGACATTCCATTTAAAGAGTTTTAGTCCCCTTTGTCTCCTCTGTACTGACAGAAGGTACAGAATGTCCTTATAATAAGAAATTGCCCTTTTTACACATTCAGAATATTCAAACTTATATGCTCACTACATTTTTCCATATATTATCTATCATCTTCCACATGTATATGTTGGACCTTGTTCTTTCCAGAAGGAATGTAGTTTACTGCCTATATTCAGTGCTTCAGCTGCTTTTGTCCGGAACATTGGGTGATTTCTGACAACATAGGGATAGATAACGCTTCCTCACGAATAGGAAACTCAGGTGGAATTCAACTATGCAATTCACAGCTTAGGCAGAGTAGCTAGCTGCACGAGCTTCCGATAGCCAAGAGTCGTATAGCCCAGGGCTTGCCAATTTTGAAGACCTTGAGTTATAGAAGATTGTTTTAAGAAAGAATAGAGGAAGTAGTTCAAATTCTGAGGTTGGTCAGGTATAGATTTGAGTCCTAGCCCTCCCACTTGCTGTGTGTAAATGACTTAACTGTTGCAAAACTTAGTACTCCTAAATAGAACATGGAACTGATAATGATTTAATAGCTCTCCCAGGAAAAGTCAAAATAATACATGGAAACTACTTAGAACTGTGCCTGTAATGTAGTATCTACTTACTAAATCGGGATTATTATTATTATTATTATTATTATTATTATTATTATTATTATTTTAAATATGTGTCAAATTTCATGTCATAGAACATTTACTTCTTTTGGGAGCTGAATACACAGAAACTGTACACATTAAAAGACTCCCTTCTCTAAATTAAGAATGAATCTTCCTTTATTTGTGTTTACCCCTTTAAAATCTAAGATTGTTTGAAGTCATTTAGAACCCATAACTGCTTGGAGTCCTGATTTAAATAGGACTTCCTGCCTGTGTGACTTTGGGGTAATAACTTAAACTCTCTGCTCTTCAGTTTTATCATTTGTAAAGGGCGAATAACAATATTTCCTGTTTCATATGGTTATGAAAATTACAATAGTGTTTTAGTCAGTTTTTTTTTTCTACTGTGACCAAAGGATCAGATAAGTACAATTTTAAAATAAGGAAAAGTTTATTTTGGAGCTCATGGGTTCAGAAGTCTCAGTCCGTAGACAGCTGGCTCCATTCCTCGGGGCTCAAGGTGAGGTAGAACAACATGGAAGAAGAGGGTGGCAGAGGAAATGGGTTCACATGATGATCAGGAGCATAGAGAGACTCCACTCTCTGATATAAAATAGATACCTGCAAAGCACACCCAAAATGCCCACCTCCTGCAGCCACACCCTACCTGCCTTCAGTGACCACTCAGTTAATCCCATTAGGGGGATTAATTTACTGATTGGGTTGAGGCTCTCATAATCTAATCATTTCACCTCTGAACATTCTTGCATTGTCTCATACATGAGCTTTTGGGGAGACACCTAACATCTAAACTATGACATTACTATTTGTAAAAGGTACAGAGTACTGACTATCAGGAGCAAGCATTACTTAATGGTTTCTGATTAATACCATTAATTTACAGTATTTTCATCATTACTCCTGTATTTTCTTTATAATCTTCACTTCTTTCTTCTTCAACCTTCCTTCCTTCCCATCACCCTTCCCATACTTGCATATTTATAACACAGATCTGTTTTATTTATAGTACAATTAATCTCTCTCAGCTATTAACAAAGTTCCCTATGAGTCTTACTTTTTGTGTCTCCCTAAATGTGTCCCTCGAGTGTAATTAGTTCCCTTCTCCCTAACCTTGAGTAATTCAGAATCTGTCTATTGTTTATTTGATCACTGGAATCCTTTGCATTTCCTGGCTTTTTCCTACAATCTAACTAAAATATATTTTTTTTAAAATCTAGCTCTATGCCTGCACTGTCTGTCTTACAGGTTAGGAGAGGGGACATCTCCTAACTTTGTGATCAGCTATTCAAGGTAGCATATGCTGAGCGGCAGAAGAACTGTACTGACCATAGGAGTCTGGGTCCTAGGAGATCAATGTGGTCTGGGGCAACTAGGAAAGGTAACATGGAGGAAGTGGGCAGAAAGCTGGCCATCTCACATAAAGGGCATCTGCACATTCTAATCCCATGGAGATACGCAGATAAAATGAGACAAGAACGTCATGTTTGGCAGAAAACTTCTACTTGAATATCCTTCAGGCACCTCCAGTTTTTTAGTTTAAACCTAAAGTTATTGTCTCAGCTTCTCCTGTCTCAAATACCACCCTGCAACACAAACATAGCCTCTGTTGCCTTACACTGTGCCATTCTTACGGTGCCAGTTCACACAGTGGCACCACTGTGAATCCAGATTTCAATCAATATTCTGATAAATTATCCATGACTTCACCCTCTTGTAGCTCCAGGTCTCTAATCAATCACAAAGTACTATTGATTCTGCTCCCGAATATCTCTCAGATCATGACTCTCCATCACAACTGCCGCTACTCAACTCAGGCCACTTTAATTCTTCACCTGGATTACGGGGAAAGACTCCTAATTGTTTTCCTTAAATCCAGTTCCTACTCCAGTCCCCGCCTACAAGCCAGAAGAACATTTCTGCAATACAAAGTACAGATCCATCTCTCTGCACCTAACCAACATTGGTGCTTCTTCCAAGGATTATGGAGCTGCTGTTGGTGGAGTAATGCAAGCTCTCCACTCCATAGAGTGTTGGGCCAGAGTGGCCTAGACAAGGGGCTCAGTGAGTAGCATCTCTTAATTGTGAGCAGGCAGTGCATTTCCATTGGGAAGCTGGCACAGCAGAGCATGAATGGACTACTCTCTAATCATTTTTGATGTTCCCAAATACAGATCTATGGATGGAGAATTCTTGAGCAGAGACTCGGTTGACACACCTCAGTTTGGCTAGTAAAGGTCAACTTGATTTAGGTATTAGGATGTCTAGCAGAGTAGAGATGGAGGTAGGATAGAAAGAAAAAGGGAAATCATGAATTGAAATTGATTTCCATGCATGTACAAATTTGTTGGGATGAACCCAAATATCATGTATAACCATGAAGCTCTCATAAAAAATCAATTAATTAATTAAAAATTTGAACTCACCAGCTGGAGACAAATGGGTTACACATAAATATATAATGCATAATTTAGGACATTTCTATGATTTATTTTCTTCTGCATGAGACACTTTCCCATATCCGCACCATCCATAAGATTCCTAATTTCCTACAATGCCCAGTTTAAAAAGTCACTCTGAGATATCTTTCTTACCTGCACTGGGTAGGTTTACAGACTCTCCTATTCTCTCACTATGCTCAGCCCCCACCTCTGTGTCAGAGCTGTATTCTACAATTTTAATCTATGTGTTCTCCATGTATTTGCCAAATATGCTCATCCCTGATACCCCATGGACCATGTTCTTTCACATAGCAGGTACTAAAACGCTGGAAATGACTCAGAGGCCAGTTTAAGTGCTGAGAAGGATGCATGTAAAAATTTGTGAAATGAAATTTCTCTTCCCCAAACCTGGTAAGTATGTGTCTATGGCAAAGGGTGAAGAAAAGGCAGATTGGAGATAATATAATTGACCCATGGATGTGGGTGGAGACCACAGAGAAACTTCAGAACTTCACAGTGAGATAAGTATGAATGAAAGTCTGTCCTTATTCAACCCCTATGACCAGGCAGGGCCTGAACCATTTAAAAATTTTTATTAAAGAAGATGAGCAAGAGCCAAAGTTTATGATTTACATATTGATAATAGCTAGGTAATAATTCCATTGATACAGTGTACCCCATATTATGCTAGCTGTATTACCAATATTGTTTTTCTTCCCTTTTTTTTTGCTTAATGTCCATTGAACTTTGTAACAATTACATTTAATTCATGTTTTAGGAATAAAGAAACCAAAGCTCATGGAAGTTAAATAACTTACCCAAGTCACTTATATACTAAATGGGAATTCTAAAACTCTAACCCTCCAAATCTATATTGATCACCTTGCTACTCTGCTACTCTGCTGAGGGTCATTGCTAAGTAAGAAGGACGCATGGCATGACCCAGGTCATTTGCAGTGACATTGCATGTAAGGTGACCTTACTCAAGGACCAGGACGGATCCGGGTTTAGGGCGGTTCCAGGTTTAAGGTGTATCCTGCTGGGAATAGGGCGTATCCTGCTGCCTCAGGTGCACCTGCTCCTTGAGTTCCCGTTGAGTTCTCACGGGATTCAGAGAGTATTTGGGATTTGGCCCAGAACGTGATTTGGGCCCAGAACGTGAATTGCCCCAGAACGTGTGGAGAGTGCTGGTGTGAGTTTGGGATTAAAGAACTGCTGTTTGAATCTACAAGTTGTGTGGTGGCTCGTGATTTTGTGCCCAGCCAGACTGCGGCACTGCTCCCCCCCTTTTTTTTTTGTACCAGGCATTGAACCCAGGGATACTCAACCACTGAGCCACGTCCCCATTCCTGTTTTATATTTTATTTAGAGACTTGATCTCACTAAATTGTGTAGGCTGACTTTGAACTTGCCATCCTCCTGCCTCAGCCTCCCAAGCTGCTGGGATTACAGATGTGCACTACCTGCCCATCCTGTTCCTTTGCTCTTAAACTTTTGTGCTGATTTATAATATTTTTTACTTATATGTATCTGTGTTGAGCAAGAGCTGTCATAAATTATTTTTCTATACCCAAAACTTAGCAAAGTGCATATTTGATGAGCGAATGATAGAAAATTTTGAGAAAATAGAATATCCAAAGGACACTAAGGAAGCCAGCTAATGGTTTAGGATTGATCTTGTCCCTAGTGCTCAGATGAATCTTGGTTTTGTCCTATTTTACCTATTCTGTATGTATAATTCCGAATAGACCTCGACAAACAGAATCGGCTCACTTGCACCACCCACTCTAGCAACCAGAGCTGAACTGTGCACATTCTCAGTGCCCCTATCTCTGTTCTACTTGCTGAAATTCTGATGTTAAGGAATCATTTCCTCATCCTGCAGACAGTCACTGAACATGAGTTGGACTGAATTAAGGATATGACATGGAAGGAGTCCTAGGAGTTTTTTTAAAACACGAATGAAAGAAATTAGGCAGTAAGATATATTTGCGATAATTATATAACAAAGTAAAGAGAAAGGTGAAAATTAAGGACTACTTATATCTCAACTCTTTGCCTAATGGCAACTTTGCCTTAATTTTTTCTGGTTACTTAAGAGACGTGGTCTATAGCCAAACTTTAGTCTTCTATTTATAGGCTACTAAATTTTCTATACCCCCAATTTAAGGTCAAATCTTTAAGCCAAGCACCACCTACTAATGTTTCTACTCTCCTTACTCATAAGGAGTCAGCCTCTCCTGGTATACTATATATATACACACACACACACACACATACACACACACACATATACACACACACACATATATATTTTAGTTTTGATGGACCTTTATTTTATTTATTTGTATGTGGTGCCAAGAATCGAACCCAGTGCCTCATGCATGCTAGGTAAGCACTCTACTGCCGAGCCACAACCCCAGCCCCATCATACTTTATATTTTATGGCATTAATATCATTTATCCATGAAAAACCTTTCTCTTGCTGAACTATTTATTAGCTGCCTTTTACCTGTTCATCATTGCATTCTTATTTTGAAGGAAATTTGTTTTAAGAAGAGCATTTAAAAATGATCACACACACACACACACACACAAGAGTTTAGATATGTAAATGCTTTGGCTGTGGCTTGCTCCCCTCAAGGTTCGTATGCTGAAAGTTAGGTCCCCAACACAATGGTGTTGAGGTGATAAGGCCTTTAAGAGATGATTAGATCATGGGGCACCATCTGTGGAGGAATATGGTTCTTGTAGGATCCAGTTAGTTCTCTCAAGAGCAGGTTATTTTAAAGCAAGGCCATCCCATGAGCTTGATGCTTCTGCATATTACCTGTTTTCTTTTCACTTCTCTGTTGTGTAGTGTGATGCAGTGAGGAGGCTCTCCCTGAGACCTAAATGCCATACTATTTGTCTCCTCTAGACACCAGACTCATGAGTCAAATAAACCTCTTTTCTTTATAGATTATCTAGTGTCACTCCTTCTATTAGAGCAATATAAAAAAGAATAAAATAAGAAAAACTGAAGTGTTTGTTAACCATTAACTTTGTAGTAAATATTATTAACATTTTGAAAAATGTATCTTTTTAAGCATATATATGTTTGATGTGTTTACAAAATGGAATAATTGTATGCAGAGTTTCCAAATAGCCCAATAGTATATGATTACAACATCAACTTTAATAATTTGTTCATATTCTATTTTATAGATGCACCTTAATTTCAATGAATCCTCTGTTGCTGAGCATGGAGATATTCCCAACATTTTGCTATTATCTTTAATACTGAATGAACATCTTCATAGTTAAATCTTTGCCTACTCTCCTAGTGATTTTCTTTGAATTTGATTAGTAGTTTTACATTTATGTTAAAGCTTTCAATGAAGATTGCCTGATGGTATTCTAGAAATGTTTTACTAATTTATATTATTACTAGAAATATATAACATGCTCATCTCCTCTCTCCACCTCCTGTCAAATGTTTTTTTATTATCTTTCAATCTTAAGATTTTTTCTAAAAAAGAACAGAGATGCATCATCAAAGAAAGAAAATACTGCCTGAAATTGTTGTGTATATTTTCTCATTTGGGAATTAAGTTGAGATATGTATAGAAATATGCACAGCATGTAAGAAGCTCTAAAACATTGAAAGTTACATGAAAAAAGTATAATAATGAGTTAAAAATTATAAATGGAATCCATGGACATAAAGGTGACCTGCATAGAAGTGGGTATAATACATACTGATTATACCTTCTGACACACACTTCAAGGGCCATTGAGAAAGAAGCTGGATTCTGAATGAATTTACAGCATGAATAAAATTAATAAGAAATATAGCTGAGAAAAGATAAGACAGAAAAGGAAGATAATATGCTTGTTATTTGTTATTCATTGTGTGTGTTTGTGAGGGTAAAGGCAAAGAAGGTGAAATAAGTTCAGGTAAGCATTGATATTAAGAATTTCAAGATTCTTTTGTTTTTCTGAAGCTATCTGATCACTGAAAGAAGTTTTGAAGTAGACATGCTTCTGACAATTACCGAAAAATTTGCTAGACCTCCAGTGAAGGATTCTGTGGCAAATATTAACTGTTTTGATGTAAGCGAAGGTGAAAATAGCAGGCATATTGTCACTATTCAGCAGGAAGTGACTCCTGGTGGTGTTCTCAGAAGAACTTCCATGTAGCATAATTTTATTTGGAAAATCCAAAGTCTTTTCACTTGAATTCAATATTATATAAAGACTTCAAGGAGTTTATGGCATTTTTAAAAATATTTTTTCAGTTGTTGATAGAACTTTATTATTTATTTATATGTGCTGCTAGGAATCGAACCCAGTGCCTCACACATGCTAGGCAAGTGCACTACCACTGAGCCATAGCCTCAGCCCCAAGTTTATGGTATTTTTAAAATGAAGAAAACATCTGAATTTCTTGATCTGTAAAGTAAAGGGATTAGAATAGGTGGTCCTGAAGACTAAGTCGTGAAATTCTATAAAGAGAAAAATAACAGTTCATAAATCTCATTAGAGCCCAAATAATAGTTGATAAAACTCTTTTGTGCAATATAATCTAATATAATCTAGATGTGTAATAGACTTAATCTTTATAAATATGAAAACTCTGGAGGTAGAATCAACCCACAGAAATCCTAAAGGAATGAGCCATCACTCAAATCATCCTTTCAAAGAAGAAATCAAGTAAAACATACCTATGGTTAAAATATATTAATCTGTTCTTACTCCGTGAAGAGTGGTATTCTAGCCATACTTGCCCATTCCGTAGCTGGTTCAGTTCTCAGTCCCTGCCCCTTTACCTCCTGGTGTTGGCTCATCGATGACAGTGTGGAGCATCATATAGTTCATGGAGGCCTTGGCCAACAGTGTAGCCCATATTATAACAGACATTGTATAGATTGGAGGCAGATTTTAGCATTCATCTGAGGTCACCTTTTGGCTTATAGACATGGAGGCTTGTTATGGTTTGGATATGGTTGGAAGGTAACTCTCAAAGATTCTGTGTTAGAAGCCGTGTCCCTAGTGTGATGAGGCCATGAAGTGGTGTGATCTCTAAGAGGTAGGATGTGTTGAGGGTCATCACTTGGCCTTCCTCTTGCTCTGGCTTTCTGTGATCTTTCCTTCTTACATGAGCAACCACCGTAGTAATACCATCTACGATGAGTTCCCCAGCAGAACTGAGCCGGTGCCAGCTTTGAACTTCCTGAAAGTGATCCAAATACACCTTTAAAAAAACATAAAGATGCCCACCTTCAGATACTTGTTATAGAATAAATGGACTAATGTAAGTCTGCAACTGCCCAACTGCCCAGTTCCACCATGCACCATTCACACTGAGCTGTGAAATATGGTTTCCCTACATGCATAAAGGTTTGAAAGGCCATTTATTTGGGCAGGTTTTTAAAATTAATATCTATTTCTGATAAGAAAGCATTTACTACATTCTTTACCTGATTGATTTCCAAACCTAACTGGTAACACAGAGATGTACACCACAGATGTAGGCCTGAGGTGAAAAGCTGAACTTCCTGCTGTTCCTCTTGACATGAGAGAGAAGAGCTCCAAAGAGTCAACAGAGTTGATCTATACTATTAAAACTGAAGAGGAAAAATCAAAACTAATAAGAGGTTGTAGAATTGTGAAGAAGATAATGCTTTTATGATTTTGGAAAGCATCTTCAGAGCAGAATGAGAAAATAATTGTGATTGCAGGAGGTTGAGGTGAGAATAGATGGACCAAAATAAAGTCAGTGCTTACAGGTCACTTTTTTAAGATGTTAGCAATTAAAGGGAAGATAGATAAGAAGACAAGCCAGTGCTGTGGCACACTCCTGTAATCCCAGAAGCTCTGGAGGCCAAAAAGGAGGATTGTGGGTTCAAAGCCAGCCTCAGCAAGAGTGAGGTACTAATCAGCTCAGTGAGAGCCTGTCTCTAAATAAAATGCAAAAGAGGGATGGGGATGTGGCTCAGCTGTTGAGTGTCCCTGAGTTCAATCCCAGATTTTGTACCCTACCCCCACTAAAAAAAAAAAAAGATAAGAAGACAGAAAAAAGAGGTACGATCTTTAGGTAGTACTTTCAAATTTCTAGAAAGCTTTGGGGTGTTGTTGTGCAGAAAGAAAGGAGAAAGAAAAATTAAGATACTGAAAAGAGGGGGATCCAACATGGCGGCCGGCAAGGAAGCAGCACTTTCAGTATCTCCACATTAACCGGATCAGAAACACCCATTAAAACAGCTACATTCTACCTACTGAGGAACTTCTAGCAAAATTCCGCTGAAAGGAGACCTGCCAGGAAGTAGTAAGTTATATTAGAGGTGACAGTTGGCCCCAGACAAGTGAATCTTGGCCGGCCACGCGGGCGCAGAGGTCCAATCCCGCAGCCACCGCCCAACCGGCTCTGCAAGCGGCCCCCGGTGGCCCGGGGCAGCGAGAAGGGCCCCCGCCAGCCTGGCTCTCCTGGCGGCCCCGCTGGCTCTGTGATCGGCCACCCCGCCCGCCCGGCTCTTAGCCACGAGGCCACTGCCTGCCGGGTCCTACAAGCGGCCCCCGGCGGCTGGCGCCGCGAGAAGGATCCCCGCCTGGCCCGGCAGACGGCCTGTGCCCTCCCGGCTCTGCTAATGCCCCGCCCACATGGCTAACGTGCCCCCTGCCCGCCTGGCTCTGCAAACGGCCCCACCCACCCGGCAAACGGCCCCCCCACCCTCCGGGCTCTGCTGGCGCCCCGCCCGCGGCCAGCGCCCCAGGCTCTGCAGGCAGCCCCCAGCGGCCCTGCACAGCGAGAAGGGTCCCCGCCCGGCAGACGGCCTGTGCCCTCCCACCCTCCCAGCTCTGCTAATGGCCCCGCCCCCACTGCGAACGGCCCCGCCCACCCGGCAAATGGCTCCCCCCTGAGACGACGTGAAGGAAATCTAACCAAGCCTTTATGAAATAGCGAACTGGGAACTAAAACCAGAGATTGGGTCAGACCAGAGACAAGTCAGTTCCACCCCTCCCTTCGGACACTCCAGCAAGGAGGCAGGGGCCCGCCATTGCAGAGAGGGGAAGTCACCAAAGTTCGGCCAAAGAGATTCCTTCCCAGCGGAATCTACTTTAGCAGGTGTGTGACTCCCACCCGCATCAGACACAAACAACCGGGAAACTTCAAAATCTCTCCGTGGGCGTGACTGTAAGGGCCAAAGGACTCTCGACCCCCAACTCCCAATACTGCCAGTGACGTGGGCGTGACTGTAGGGGCGGAGGGAAGCAGAGAAGACTCCCCACCCCCAACTCCCCCAACCGCCAACTGAGAGGGCGTGACAGTAGGGGCGGAGGGAAACAGAGGACACTCCAGACCCCCAACTCCTCCTACCGCCAGCGGAGTGGTCGTGATTGTAGGGGCTGAGGGAAGCAGATGGGTTCCTCGACCCCCAACTCCCATTACCACCAGTGGCGACACCAATGGTCTTAGCCGCCAGACTCCGAAGGTGTGCCCACCAAAGGGGTCCGGAAAAATTAAACTATTGACTCCCAGAACACAGCTCCACAGCACTGGGGCTTAGATGAATGACAGAGAGAGTGCTCAGTCATTAGGGAAATAGAGCACCCAGAGGGGCTGAAAGTGTAACCAAATCCTTGGAGAACCTCCTCTGGTGCACAGGACCTGGCTGGCTGGCAGGAGGAAGGGGAGGAGGGGCTGTAGAAGTGAAACGGCTCTGGACCAACAGGATTGAGACTCCCAGGAGCTGCCTTACAGGGATTGCTGTTGACACATTGAGGGCAAATCTCAGCCCGGAGGGCACAGCTTTGCCTACGGGAAGAGAAGAAAATGGATCTCTAAGACCTAATTTTATTTCTTATTTTATTTTATTTTTTCTCTCCCTTTTTCCCTCTTTCTCTCCCCTTCCAAGTTTTATTGTTCTTTCCATTCTCCTCTATGCTATCTAACTCCCCCTCCTTCTTTCTTTTCAAGAGCACCTTCCTTCCCCTTCCCCCCAACTTTCATCCCAAGCATTACGTCCTCCATTTCGTGTACCTGTCTAAATGCAAACAGGTGAATGTTTCGAGGCCGTCTATAGTGCTCCTAAATACCTAGCTACTACCAACACCCTGATCCAATTGACGGTTAGCATCCCCCTTCAGTAGAGCAATCTTCTAAAGTAGCCAAGACATACTAACCCTTATACCTTCATAGCACCCAACATAAAGTCCAAAGAACAAAAAACAAATCACTATATGCATACAAAATCCGGAAGCCCTTTACAAATTGAATGAATCAGCTCTAAAGTACAATAAAGCCCAACATCTATAGGCATAATCTCCCACCACAAAGGAGAAACAACAGATATAAACAAAGCCAAAACAAATGTATAGGAGAAAGCAGTTACAAAGCAGTCAAACAGAGCTGGAAAATAACGTGAACAACATGAAAAAAACAGGGAAAAAAGGAGTACAGATAATGCAGGACAACTTAAATCTACAGGAGGACCTAGAAGCATCAGAAACATGGACAGGGAAAGAAATCAAGGCATACCTAACTCAGATGGAACGGAATTTTAGAGAAGACATGAGACAGCAAATCCAAGAATTGAAAGTATATTTTGAAAACCAACTAAACAAACAAATTCAAACTGCAAAGAACGAGCTTTACCAGGAGATAGAGATTTTAAAAAAAAAAAAACAGTGATTTTAGAAATGCAAGAAACCATAAACCAGATTAAAAATGCTAATGAGAATATTACAAATAGACTAGATCAAGTAGAAGTCAGAACATCAGATAATGAAGACAAAGTTTATCAACTTGAAAAGAATATAGTCAATACTGAAAAGATGCTTAAATCTCACGAGCAATCTATCCAAGAGATATGGGATCTCATCAAAAAACCAAATTTGAGAGTCATTGGGACAGAAGAAGGCACAGAGATTCAAGCCAAAGGAATGGACAACCTAATGAATGAAATAATCCTAGAAACCTTCCCAGAGATGAAAGATGGAATGGATTGCCAAATCCTGGAAGCCTACAGGACCCCAAACATCCAAAACTGTAATAGGCCAACTCCAAGACATATAATTATGAAGATAGCCAACATACAGAACAAGGAGAGAATATTAAAAGCTACGAGGGAAAGGAGGCAGATTACATTCAGGGGTAAACCAATTAGGTTAACGGCTGATTTTTCATCACAGACTTTGAAAGTGAGAAGATCCTGGAACAATGTATTTCAAACGCTGAAAAATAATGGATTCCAACCAAGAATACTGTATCCAGCAAAATTAAGCTTCAGATTTGACAATGAAATTAAAATCTTTCACGATAAATAAAAGCTAAAAGATTTCGCAGCCAGAAAACCAGCACTGCAAAGCATTTTGGGCAAAATTCTACAAGAAGAGGAATGGAAAAACAGTGCCCAAAACCAACAGTGGGAGGTATCTCAGTAAAGGGGGAGGAAAACAACCAAAAAGTAAAAACTAGCCAAACTAAAATAAATAAATAAATAAACATGACTGGAAGTACAAATCATATTTCAATTGTAACCTTAAATGTTAATGGACTAAACTCACCAATCAAGAGACACAGGCTGGTAACCTGGATCAAAAAACAAATCCAACAATATGCTGCCTTCAGGAGACTCATATGATAGGAAAAGACATACACAGGCTGAAGGTGAAAGGTTGGGAAAAATCATACCACTCACATGGCCCTCGGAAGCAAGCAGGAGTGGCCATACTCATATCGAATAAAATCAACTTCAAACCTAAGTTAATCAAAAGGGATAAAGAAGGACACTATATCCTGTTAAAAGGAACTATTCACCAACAAGACATAACAATTATCAATTTATATGCACCAAATAATGGTGCAGCAACGTTCATAAAACAAACTCTCCTCAAGTTCAAGAGTCAAATTCACCACAACACAATAATTATGGGTGACTTCAACACACCGCTCTCGCCATTAGACAGATCCTCCAGACAAAAGCTGAATAAATAAACTATAGAACTCAATGACACAATCAATAACCTAGACTTAACCGACATATATAGAATATATCAACCATCATCAAGTGGATACACGTTCTTCTCAGCAGCACATGGATTGTACTCAAAGATAGATCATATATTATGCCATAGGACAACTCTTAGTAAATATAAAGGAGTGGAGATAATACCATGCACCATATCTGATCATAATGGAATGAAACTGGAAATCAATGAAAAAAGAAGGAAGGAAAAATCCTGCATCACATGGAAAATAAACAATATGTTACTGAATGATCAATGGGTTACAGAAGACATAAAGGAGGAAATCAAAAAATTCTTAGAGATAAACGACAATTCAGACACAACATACCGGAATCTATGGGACACAATGAAAGCAGTTTTAAGAGGGAAATTCATTTCCTGGAGTTCATTCCTCAAAAAAAGAAAAAATCAACAAATAAACAAACTCACACTACATCTCAAAACCCTAGAAAAGGAAGAGCAAAACAACAACAAATATAGCAGAAGACAAGAAATAATTAAAATCAGAGTGGAAATCAACGAAATTGAAACAAAAAAAAAACAATTGAAAAAATTGATAAAACTAAAAGTTGGTTCTTTGAAAAAATAAATAAGATCGACAGACCCTTAGCCATGCTAATGAAGAGAAGAAGAGAGAAAACTCAAATCACTAACATACAGGATGAAAAAGGCAATATCACAACAGACACTACAGAAATACAGAAGATAATTAGAAAGTATTTTGAAACCCTATATTCTAATAAAATAGAAGACAGGGAAGACATCGATAAATTTCTTAAGTCATATGAGCTGCCCAGATTGAGTCAGGAAGACACACACACAATTTAAACAGAACAATAACAAAGGAAGAAATAGAAGAAGCCATCAAAAGACTACCAACCAAAAAAAGCCCTGGACCAGATGGGTATACAGCGGAGTTTTACAAAACCTTCAAAGAAAAATTCATACCAATACTTTTCAAGCTATTTCAAGAAATAGAAAAAGAAGGAGCTCTTCCAAATTCATTCTATGAGGCCAACATCACCCTGATCCCGAAACCAGACAAAGACACTTCAAAGAAAGAAAACTACAGACCAATATCTCTAATGAACATAGATGCAAAAATTCTCAATAAAATCCTGGCGAATCGAATATAAAAGCATATCAAAAAAATTGTGCACCATGATCAAGTAGGATTCATCCCTGGGATGCAAGGTTGGTTCAATATACGGAAATCAATAAATATTATTCACCACATCAATAGACTTAAAGATAAGAACCATATGATCGTCTCGATAGATGCAGAAAAAGCATTCTACAAAGTACAGCATCCTTTTATGTTCAAAACACTAGAAAAACTGGGGATAACAGGAACTTACCTCAACATTGTAAAAGCTATATATGCTAAGCCTCAGGCTAGCATCATTCTAAATGGAGAAAAACTGAAGGCATTCCCTCTAAAATCTGGAACAAGACAGGGATGCCCTCTCTCACCACTTCTATCCAATTTAGTCCTTGAAATACTAGCCAGAGCAATTAGACAGACAAAAGAAATTAAAGGCATAAAAATAGGAAAAGAAGAACTTAAAATATCACTATTTGCGGACGATATGATCCTATACTTAGAAGACCCAAAAGGGTCTACAAAGAAACTACTAGAACTAATAAATGAATTCAGCAAAGTGGCAGGATATAAAATCAACACGCATAAATCAAAGGCATTCCTGTATATCAGTAACAAAACTTCTGAAATGGAAATGAGGAAAACCACCCCATTCACAATATCCTCAAAAAAAAAAAATAAAATACTTGGGAATCAATCTAACAAAAGAGGTGAAAGATTTATACAATGAAAACTACAGAACCCTAAAGAGAGAGATAGAAGAAGATCTTAGAAGATGGAAAAATGTACCCTGTTCATGGATAGGCAGAACCAACATCATCAAAATGGCGATATTACCCAAAGTTCTCTAGAGGTTCAACGCAATGCCAATCAAAATCCCAACGGCATTTCTTGTAGAAATAGATAAAGCTATCATGAAATTCATATGGAAAAACAAAAGACCCAGAATAGCAAAAGCAATTCTAAGCAGGAAGTGTGAATCGGGAGGTATAGCGATACCAGATTTCAAACTGTACTACAGAGCAATAGTAACAAAAACAGCATGGTACTGGTACCAAAACAGGCAGGTGGATCAATGGTACAGAATAGAGGACACAGAGACCAATCCACAAAATTACAACTTTCTTATATTTGATAAAGGCGCTAAAAGCATGCAATGGAGAAAGGATAGCATCTTCAACAAATGGTGCTGGGAAAACTGGAAATCCATATGCAACAAAATGAAGCTGAACCCCTTTCTCTCGCCATGCACAAAAGTAAATTCAAAATGGATCAAGGACCTAGATATCAAATCAGAGACTCTGCACCTGATAGAAGAAAAAGTTGGCTCCGATCTACACATTGTGGGGTCGGGCTCCAAATTCCTTAATAGGATGCCCATAGCACAAAAGTTAATAACTAGAATCAACAAATGGGACTTACTCAAACTAAAAAGTTTTTTCTCAGCAAAAGAAACAATAAGAGAGGTAAATAGGGAACCTACATCCTGGGAGCAAATCTTTACTCCTCACACTTCAGATAGAGCCCTAATATCCAGAATATACAAAGAACTCAAAAAATTAAACAACAAGATAACAAACAACCCTAGCAACAAATGGGCCAAGGACCTGAACAGACACTTCTCAGAGGAGGACATACAATCTATCAATAAGTACATGAAAAAATGCTCACCATCTCTAGCAGTCAGAGAAATGCAAATCAAAACCACCCTAAGATACCATCTCACTCCAGTAAGATTGGCAGCCATTATGAAGTCAAGCAACAATAAGTGCTGGCGAGGATGTGGGGAAAAGGGTACACTTGTACATTGCTGGTGTAACTGCAAACTGGTGTGGCCAATATGGAAAGCAGTATGGAGATTCCTAGGAAAGCTGGGAATGGAACCACCATTTGACCCAGCTATCGCCCTTCTCGGTCTATTCCCTGAGGACCTTAAACGAGCATACTATAGGGATACTGCCACATCAATGATCATGACAGCACAATTCACAATAGCTAGACTTTGGAATCAACCCAGATGCCCTTCAATAGATGAATGGATTAAAAAACTGTGGCATTTATACACAATGGAGTATTACGCAGCACTAAAAAATGACAAAATCATGGATTTTGCAGGGAAATGGATGGCATTAGAGCAGATTATGCTAAGTGAAGCTAGCCAATCCTTAAAAAACAAATGCCAAATGTCTTCTTTGATATAAAGAGAGCAACTAAGATCAGAACAGGGAAGAAGAGCATGAGGAAAAGATTAACATTAAACAGAGAAGAGTGGGGGGAGAGAAAGGGAGAGAGAAGCGAAACTATGGAAATGGAAGGAGACCCTCATTGTTACACAAAATTACATATAAGAGTTTGTGAGGGGAAAGGGGGAAAAAAAAACAAGAGAATTAAACAATAGCAGATGGGGTAGAGAGGGAAGATGAGAGGGAAGGGGAGGGGGGATAGTAGGGGATAGGAAAGGTTTCAGAATACAACAGTCACTAATATGGTATTATGTAAAAATGTGGATGTGTAACCGATGTGATTCTGCAACTTGTATTTGGGGTAAAAAATGGGAGTTCATAACCCACTTGAATCAAATGTATGGAAGATGATATGTCATGAGCTTTGTAATGTTTTGAAGAACCAATTAAAAAAAAAAGATACTGAAAAGAAAATGTTGGATGGGTGAATGAGCCATTCACTTCAGTTGTGGAGAGGGAGTGTAACTTTGAGCCCCTAATCATGGTGGATCATGGAGAAGCACATACACCTACCTTTCCTATAGGAGGCCAGTGTTACAGGTGAGTGTCCAATGCCACTGAGCCAATCTTTTCTAGTTAAAAATGCATGTCATCAGTAATAGGTGGCGTCTTTACTAGGGTATTATAAGACAGGGCTGTTTCCTTCTGTTTTAGGGGAGTACAGAGCTGCAAGCCGAGCAGTGTCTCACTCTGGTAGGTTAATCACGTGCTGCTAAAATGCAGAGATGCCCGAGGCTCCCTTGCATGTAATCCACTCATAACTCCTTCTCCTTTTCCTCTGTGTACTGCTGGAACTTTATCTTTCTACTTTCACATGCATCTCAAACCACTGTAGTACCTTCTTTTCCCCTTCAGGACAGTCTTTAATGGTCACGGAATTTATCCTGTTTCTGTCTGTGGAAAGCATTCCTAGGAGAAGGAGGGATGCCCACCTTTAGGTTTGCCTTAGGGCCTGTACTGCAGAGGACGTTCCAGCTCTGAGATCACAATGCAAGGGGAAGGAATGCTCACTTTCAAAAGATAAAACATTTCTTTCATAAGTAAACGATATATACCGCAATAGAGGCTGGCACACAGCTTGTCTTATTTGCTCCCTTCCCTCCCAAGCAGAACTCACTCTAGAATTTAAAATGTAAAAATCTCATAAAGCAGCTTTTTCTTTTTTTTCAAAATTAAATTCATAATAGGTTCATAAATGACAATGAGGTGAGTGGACATACAATTCAAGCATTATAAAATAAAAGAGTTTTGTCTGATATGACAGCTATTTTAATTATAGAAGATAATTTTCCTTTAGAGAAGAGGAAACCTGTTTTATGCATTTTAGACAACTTTCTTTCTTTTTCTTTTCTTTTTTTTTTTTTTTTTTTTTTTGTGGAGGGGAGGGGGACGGTGGTAGGGATCTATCCCAGGTCCTCCTACACATTGGATAAGACCTCTACCACTGGACCACAAACCCAGCCTCCTACTTCATATTTTAAAAATGTGTGTGGAGGGGCTTACTCTAAGATCTAGCTTTCAAACAACTATGTTGCTGAATATAAACCTATAGAAATCTTTGTGCTTATCACCAAAAGCATAGCACGAGCAAATTCCAGGAAAAATAAAGTGCAAGATTAAGCCTTTCCATGCCTTAGTAGCACAGAACCCTTGTCAAGGCAAAGAAAAGGCTCCTGAATCCTGAACCATTACGGAGACTTATTTTATTAAGTGTAATGTAACAAATACAAGATTAAAGAGAAACAAGTTATGAACAATGAAATACTTCATCCTATAGATTCATCATATGAATATTTTTAGAGCTTAATTACTTCAGAGAAAAAGAAGACCACACATATAGTAGACATTATAAACAACTGGTTTCTAAGGCAATAGAAATAAACCTGACATAATTTTGAAAGCAGCCCCTTCCTCTGTAAGGATAGTGTTGGATTCCCTGAGAAGCTGGACATTATGCTGAGGACTTTACCTCTGTTATCTCCAGTTCTCACAATAATCTTAGAAGTTAGACATCATTTACCCATTGCACCTGTAAGTTTCAGAAACCATGGTTAGATAATGTCGCATGTGGTATTACCAGCACCTTCAAGATCACAGTTAACTCTGTCCTTGATGCCTGAGTTTATTGTTGCATATTATTTGATGAAAGATGAAGGTAACATGTAGCAGCATCTGAAGCAAAACAAGCCAACTGAACAGAACATAATCACATCCTATAGTAATTCAAGTAAAAAGAAAATAATACACTTTGAGATTAAATGAAACGTGGTGTCTAAAAGAAGCGCCACACAAGATGTGGCTATGAGGTTACTGTGATAGATTCATTTTGGACCCTATTCTTTCTGGTTTCTCCTCAATTCACCTTGAGGTCTCTTCATTAGCAAATCACCTGCACTGTGATTCTCATATTAAGCCTCATTAATATCTCTCCCAAGCAGAGAACACAAAAGATAAATCCCCCACGACAAGGAAACAGTGGTACTGGAACATCCTACTGCCTCTTCCAAAGCCATGCCTATTCAAATTATTTCCCCCAAGTCCCCTTATTATTTGCCCTTGAATATATACAAACAAGAACAACAAAAAAAGCCTTCTTGTGTTAAAGATTTTGCTGCTATAACTATGAAATAATGGACACGCATTTGTCAGCTTGGCCTTAACCAAGTATTTGGATTTTTATGGAAAATATTTGTGAACCTCTCTCTGTTCTAGACAAATTAGGTGATTTTTAGTTTGGATAATTCTTTTCATGTTGATTATTCACAAGATTAACATTACTCATTTGGAAAGATTTTTTTTTTCCAGTATCCACAGGTAGGGGACAAAGACAATGAATGAGCTCATGTCTGGTCCCTGTTTTCCACGGAGAAATCCCATGAAATGCCTTGGCTGGCATTGTTGACAGAACATACAGTTGTTTGTAGGAGAAAGTTAGCAATGACGAAGTTTCAAAGTTCTTAACTCTTATCTTTGTGTTCCAAACATGAGATCATCTGATAAATTATTCTTTGCAACATCAGACAGGCAGGCCAACCTATCTATTTTTCTCCCACAGAAAAACAACAAAGACCAACTTGTTTCTTTCATTATTCACAAGTGAAATCTCATCAACTGTTTTATCAGACCCTTATGCCGAGAGACCTCACACTCTCCAAACAAACTCAGCATCAGGCAGTGTGAGTGAGTTTCAAAGGCATCTTCCAATTTTATTGCCCTTTCAGGGCTACAGCCTAGACAGCCTCAAGGGACATGATGACATCTCTGGGGAAAAGTTGGACCACACTCTAAGTGTGAATGATGTACAGAAGAGACACTAAAGAAGACGAATGATTGAAGTTACATCTGAGATTGTTCTCCACTCTTCAGACAGCCCACAGGATTTTCCATCTTGTTTAATGCTCCCAGCAGGTCATCAGAAAAATTCACGAGTGGGAGTCTCAGGGTTGTTATTTATTTCCAACTACTTGGTCACATGCTAAAACACAGGCAGGAACTTCACAAATTGAACTTCACCAGATGCAGTTATAGTGGTTGTTTTCAAGGCAGTGTAATGAGGTGCATAGTACACAGGCACTAGGATCCCAGTGACCTGGGTTTAAACTCACCCCATCATTTCCTGGTCCATATGGCAACTGCTTAGAGTTTCCAGAATTCTTACCTGGAAAATGAGATGTTTCTACTGGAGTGGCCAGAGGATTAAACTTAATAACATAGATAACATATACACAGTTGGACACCTAGCTGGTGGACAATAAACATTATTCTATTATTTATATTCTATTTCTATCCATTTGGATTCTAAAGTCTTTTCACGTTTTGAGACATATGGCACTTACAACGGTCTTACAGAAGTGCTGTTACCTCTAAAAATCCAAGAAAAGACAAACACCCACCCCCCACACACAAACTGTTTACATGTATGAGATGTGAACATAATCTTGGCAAAAATTATTGGAGGAGGAACATCCAGTCTGGGTTTAATAGTGTTATGATTCACCTCTCTGGCTTGCTTTCTTCATCTGCAAAGAGACAGAGTGATACCAAATGCTCTTCCAGGGCCATGTCCAATGTAAATTACTATGATATTCAGATCCTGTTACCTTGATGGGAATATTTTTATATTGTTCATGGGTCTCCATTATGCATTCTTCCTATTTACTTACCTGACGGGTACACAGAAAAAAAAAAGCATTTATGTTTGACTTGGAAATGTGATTTTTATACTTTAACATATGTATAAAATGAGATTTTTGGAATTTACTTTAAGCAAACTGATGAATTATTTTCCTCAGTTTCTCTGCTATGGTTTGCATAAGTGCCTCCAAAAGCACATGTGTTAAAGGCTTGGTAGCTAGCCTGTTCACTCTATTGGGAGTGGCGCAGTTTTTAAGAAGGAGGGCTTCTTGGGAGGAAGTTATTCACTGGAGTATGCCCTTGAAGGGGATATTTGGATCCCAACAACTGCCTAGTCTCTTTCATTTCCTGGCTGCCATGGGATCAGCAGACGCTAACACTGTGGCTCCTACCATGATGATCTGCCTCACCACTGGCCCCAAAGCAAATAGACCCAAGTGACCATAGACTGTAATATTTGAAACCATGAGCACCCCCCCCCCACAAAAAAAAAAAAAACCCTTCCTCTCTCTTAAGTTGATTATCTCAGGTAAGTTGTCATAGTGAATAAAAAAAAAAAAAAAAAAAAAAAAAAAAAAAAAAACCTCTGCCTAGCACACTGTCCCTCAGCCTTTTGCTCAAAGCTGTCCCTGATATTTTTCTCCCTGTGGAAGGGTTAATAACATATTTTGACAAATACCAGATTAAGCCGGCTTTTTCTTTTCTACTCTGTCTCTTTTGTTCACTTGCTTTCCCTTAATAACTGCTTTTTCTGATCACTACTTTCTTCAATTGAGGAAAGTTATGAAGTACTTTGATTTAAATACCTTCAGCTGATTTTCAGACTACACGTGGGAATTAAAGCCAGAAATGCTGAACATCATTAACAATGAGCTGTTTTGTTCAATAGTGTCAGTATGAAACATTAAAGATGAATGACAGCTGATTATTTTCCAAAGTATGGTTGTATTTAGAATCTGTTTTTGTCTTCTTGTGGCTGTTTTTCATTACATGACTGAAGTGGTGTCTCTGTTCTCCCAAGATCGTATGCTTCACTTTCTCATTTTTCCTTCACATTGCAAGCTGTTATTATAAGTACAGTAATGAACAAAATAAATCCTCTTATTGCGGGCAGATAATCTCTACTACAGGAGATAATTATCAGATCTCATGGGAATTTGTTGTTAAACTCAATTCATAATGATGGCTCTCTTCTCTGAAGATGCTTCATCATGTTTAATAGAATGTAATCACAAACCATGGTGGGATATGCAGTAGTTTAAAATCCATCTCCTAAGAGGAAAGGAATGGGGAAAGTTAATTATATCTAATGGCCCTTGATCTCCTAAGAGGATAGCCCTTCCCACCTGACAGAAAACAGTGGTTTAAGAAGCCAGGAGATCTTATAAGTAGCTTAACTGTTTTGTAAAAGGTGAGTGGTCCACTTGTATTATATTTCAAAGCTGCTGTCTAAATGAGAAGGCTTTAGAATTGCATGTTCCTTAAAGAAAAACTGACAAGCAGAATAAGGGTCAAGACTAACATTATAAAAATAAAAGAGGAAGAAATACTTTTGAATTTTAAATTGTATAACAGTCTGCAAATACAGGTTTTTCATTTCATTATGGCAACTGTCCTGAAGGTTTTACATATTGGCAAATATAGCAGATAATTAAGTATTGATCTCAAAGAAGTTCAGGAAATGTAGAGCTTAACTAAATTGTCTATTTTCCCTTGGAAGGTACATTGATGTAGTAGGAGAAGGGGGGCGATCTATTGATCCACCTCAAAAATCCCTGTGACTCATACTGATAAAAGACAGGGGGAAAAAAGCTGAATACACTGTATCTTAGCTAAGTTTACCTGTAATAAATAATCCTGCAAGGATAGAAGTACTTGAGCCTCCTCAAATCTGATGTCATTGTCATGATATTCTGCCTTGTGAACATTTTGAACTTTATCAGTGCTGCATGTAAAAACTTGCAGTTAAATCCTTCACCTAGGGATAGACACCTACCACATGGTGCTAAATGGAGTGCAGTGAATTTTTTCTTGCTGATAAGAAACAGGAACACAGATAACCTTTTCTAAGATTTTTTTAAACTTTTTTCTTTTTTTTTTTTTTTTTTTTTTTTGCAATCAGATGCATTGGAACCAGATTATAGCAGGGATTCTTGAATCTGATTAGAGACGGACTGCTTTACTTCCAATGCCCCTTCCAGTCTTAACATTCTAGGATGTATTTCATTAATCAGCTACAATGAGAAGATCACTGCAGTGAGCTGATAAAGAGAAGCGCATTATCTCCATAATTTAGATCTCATCTGAACATATCTATTTCCTTCATAAATAACCACTGTGCACTTACGATGTGCCAGGCACACTGCCTCAGGTTGTAGGACCAAAAAGTGAAATGGACATAGTTTAATTACTTGGGAGAAATAAACAAGCAGATTGCATTCCACCAAAATGTAATATATCCTACAAAAAAAATGTATATTCACAGAACAAGGGAGGAACTGAAAGAAGAGAGTGTGCTTCACCCAGGAAGTAGTCCTGAGATTTGAATGGGCACTAGCTTGATAAAGTAGAACAATAGGTCATGCCTCATATATCGAGCTGAGACGTAGAGGGTTTGATCTGTGTGACTGACTCATTGGAGGTGTTCAAAAAGTGGGTCTGTCTGTAGTTGGAATTACAAATGCTGAGAGCACCAGAGACGAGGTTAGATGAACAGAGGGCACCCAATCAGCGAAGGGACTTGTGTGCTAATCAAAGGCTTTAGCTCCTCATAAAGGCAGCCTCCAGGAAGCAGAAGATTGACGCCGTCACATATGTGTGCTTTCATTAGAGCCCCAGCAGTTCTGTGGGAGGTACATGTGGGGGAAACCAGAACAGAGAAGAAAGAAATGCATATTCCTTAAGCAAAAATTAGTAAGAAAACACAATCAAAGCAGAGAATCATCAAAGCTGAGTAACAGTGACTTTACCAGAGTGCATATCATAAGCCAACAGAGTGTTAATTGTTTTGTAATAATGATTTCATTTAATCTTCACAACAAACCTAAGGTCTAGGTTATCGTGAACCCATTTCAAAGACAAAGGTACTGAAGATTCGAGAATGCATGTATCTTGGCGGCAGAGAATGAAGGTGGAGACTGAGAACTTGGGGGAAAGATACGAGATCTATGTTGGATACACTGAGTTTGAGCTGACTAGAAAAATGAACAAATATACCTAAAACATGAGTAAAAACAGGGCTTTAGTAGTTGCTCAAAAACCATAAAATGTTCCGTAGTAAGTAAAATACATGGATTTGATTATATTATCTCACAAGTTTCATAATTGTTTTGATCAGCTGGGTAATCATAACACTCTGTTTCTGTGACCTTACTCTTGCAAGTCTTATAGCATTATGAGAAAACATTTTTTGCTCTTTGCAAAGTAAATGCTTAAAACTGGTGCTTAGAACATGATAACAGACTTTAATTACTGTTTGTAAAAACCCATGAAGTTACTCCTCTGAACCACAGATGTGAAAAGATAAGCAAAACTGAAATAATAAATTGGCATGCCTTTATTGGCTTTTATTTTATAATTTGCTTTATCAGGTATTGTCAGGAGTACATCAGCTTTTGCTGTTTATTGTGATTTCCTTTATTTTCTTTCTTTCTTTCTTTTTAACCTGCCACACGTGAACCACAGCTAACCTAAAGCTTCATTCTGCTTGGCAAACACAATGCTCATCGCAGGAGATGTTGAACTTCTCCCGTTTCTCTTGCTCATAAGTTCCACTTTGACCTGAGAGCCATCACTGAGAGCTGTGAAAGTGCTGGTCAGACTGCACTGTGGGGGCCAGTGGTGTTGGACATGCAGAAACACAGGGAAACAGGGTTGTCAAATATGGAAGAAAATGTACATGTACCTTACTGGAAGTTCTCAGTGGCAGAAAAAAATGGTATGGGATAAGAAATAGGAGTACTGTGGAGAGGAATGGTGTTGCTATTTTATATAGGGCTTTCAGGGAATACCTCCCTGGTAAAGTGACATTTGGGTAGAGACCTGTATAAAGAGAGCACCTTTCATGGATCAGAGAGAACAGAGCTCTCCGTGCCACCTTTATTGTAACTTTGTGTTACACTGTCCATTTTGCTGTGATATTTTGCTATTGAGATGTTTTCACAGATGTAGACTAGCAACTAGTGGAAGTTATATGCATTTTTATAAATGAAATGTCCAATAAGATAATGATGATGTAATTGTCTTGGATTCACATTTCTGATAGCAATTTCATCTGAAACATTGGTTTTAGTAGGACTTTATTGATATGGAACAGAAGGCAAGGCATTAATATCCAAGGTGGTTTGTAGCATGAAATTCACCTCTCAAAAAAATATTTTATAGAGCCAGTACAGTGGTGCATGCCTGTAATCCCAGCTGCTTGGGAGGCTGAGGCAGGAAGATCACAAGTTCAAAGCCAGCCTCAGCAATATCAAGGTGCTAAGCAATTCAGTGAGACCCTGTCTCTAAATAAAATACAAAAGAGGGCTGGGGATGTGGCTCAGTGGAAGAGTGCCCCTGAGTTAAATCCCTGGAACCCACCCCCACAAAAAAAAATTATCAACCATGCTTTTATGGATCTCAGTACAAAATAACAGAAAGTTAATACATATTTGGACTAATTAGAGCAGGTCTCATGATGGTTCTTCCAAAGTTTCTCTATCTTTGATTGCCAAAACCATTTTCATAAAATGATAGTTTGTGTGAAGAATTTTTTATCAGTTGCAACTGATGTCTTGAGGAAAAAAAAATAACTGAACAACAAATTTGTTTATTTTAGGGTGGTTTCTGTGGATCCTGAATTTTAAATTATTTATTCTCTATACTCATAAAGAATAGATAAGATTTAGGCAAATTTTCTCAGCATCCAGTTCAGGTTTTGCTGTCCAACGTTCATTGGTCTTGCTTCTTCTAAATAACTTAAACTCATCCTGAAAAATTGTCTAACATTTATTTTCTAATTGCCTGGAAGTTTTGTCTTTAATCTGTTTCACATATAGTTTGAGCTTCTTAGCACAGTTCCCATGTCCCCTACCACAGAAGTCTCTTTAGACACACATCATCTCTTAAACCAGTTTTTCCTCTTTTACCTCCTACTAACTGTCAAATTTCTTCTCAATTTCTCTAATACTTTTTATCATATACTCTGCTAAATTGGCAAATGGCTATCATCTCAAATTTTATGCATCCAGCACAGATAATAAATGTAGGCAATTAATTATAGAAGCTATCTTTTTGTGAACTCAGTGGTAACATAGTTTCTAGTTCTGATAAACACCTATACATGGGCGATTCAACTTTTTTATTTCAGATATTAGTAAACAAGATATATATCAGATGATTCAGTTCTCTAAAGGCCAAGCAAAGAAATGATTATAATTCCGGAGCAGCAGCAGTAAACACTTCCTTGTGGCCTTATTCAATGTCAGCATTTCATTTTAATGACAACTGGGTCTCTGCTGCTCATTGTGAAATCCTTGAATGTGCTTAACAACCTGCTTGGAGTATATTGAGTTTATGGGGAAGACCAAATGAAGCCTGGAAATTTATTGTAAGGAAATTGTGCAAATTATATAGGAGATAGTCATTCTAATTTAGGGCTGAGCAGCACCCAAAATGTAAGTATTTGAATGGGACAGCATTTAAACAAGTACATTCATACCTCTTATCACATTTCATCATTGTCAAACATCTCTCTTATTAGAATATTTCTCAATTCTTGATTAGTAGTGCAAAGGTACTCTAGAGTATGATAACACAAATATGATAATTCACAGGCACTCTACTGTTTGTAGAGAATTTCTCATATATATCATCTCTTTAATGCTCTCAGCAATCCATTGAAGTGGGCATTATTATGTTTATTTCACATATGAGGGAAAGGACCCTGATTTAATTGACCCAAAATAGCTGGTTGAAGAGGAATGGTCTTCTTCCTCCCAGTAAAGCACATATTTGTTTTTCTTTGTTTTGCTGTCCAGCATGTGTTTCTCTTTCCTAATTAATGGGGGAAAAATCAGGGCAGCACTGTTGTGTGTGGTCTTGTAAGTCAATAAGGTCCTGACTCCCACTACAGACACTGTAAAAGAGGTCCTCCTCAATGTCTGGAAGTGAAGTATGACTCATGATCTGGGATCAATCAGTTTTTTGCCTAGAACTTTGAATCATAAGGACAAAAAAATGCAAAGGTAAAAGATTGATGAGAATATACTTAGAATTTTCTATGTGTGCTGACCATGAAGCATTTGCAAGGCCGATGATACATGGAGACACATGTATCATAAAAATAAATATTTAAAAGTTATAAATTAATATAAATAAATTGCTTTATAATATAAACAATATACTTCTATTATTTGAAAAATGAACTCTCATCAAAACTTGGATGCCAGATTTAGAAGAAGGAAAGACCTCCCATGTTCTTGCACAGACAGAATTAATTTTGTCAAAATGACCATAATAGCAAAAGCAATCTATAGATTGAGTACAATCCTTTTCAAAATACCAATGGTATCCTTCACAGAACCATTAAAAGCCAGTCCTAAACTTCCCATGGAATAATAAAAGAGTCAGAATCGTTCAAAAAATTCTGGGCAATAAAGGCAATAAAGACATTGTGATACCTGTTCTCCAATTATACTGTAGAGCTATAGTGACAAAAACAATATGGTATTGGAATGAAAAAAGACATGAAGATCAATGTAACAGAATAAAAGACACAGACATACAGTCATCTGATCCTTGACAAAGGTGCCGAGTAATGTGGGAGAAAAGATAGCTTTCAAACAAATGAAACATCTGGTGCTGGGAAAAGTAGATATATGTAGAAGAATGAAACAATGTCCCTACACAAAAATTAATTCATAGTGGATCAAAGACCTATAAATAAGACCATAAATGTTAGAAATACTGGAAGAAAACATAGGGTCAACATTCTAACATACTGGCACAGGCACCGACTTCCTTAATAAGTCTCCAAAAGCTCAAGAAATAAAACCAAGAATCAATAAATGGAAAGGCATCCAATTAAACAAGCTTCTGCACAGCAAAGGAAACAAGAGCATCAAAGGAGAGCCAATAGACTGCGAGAAAATCTTTGTCAGCTGCTTTTCTGAAAGGAGGCTAAAAGCCAGAATTTATAAAGAACTCAAAAACCTTAATACCCCGTAAACAAACAACCCAATCAAGAAATGAGCAAATGATCTAAACATGTTTCTCAAAAGAAGATATACAAATAATAATAATAAGAGGAAAAAAAGAAGACATACAAATGGCCAGAAAATAAATGAAAAAGTCACCATTCTTAGCAATCAGAGAAATACAAATTAAAACTACACTGAGATTTCATCCTACTCCTGTTAAAATGACAATCATCAAGAATACAATACTAATTGCTGGTGAGGATGTGGGGAAAGGTACACTTACACTTTGCTGATGGGACTGAAGATTGGTATAACCAAGTTAGAAAGTAACATGGAAACTCCTCAAAAGACTAAGAATGGAACCACCATATGACCCAGCTATCCTGCTCCTTGGTATTTGTCTAAAAGAACTAAAATCAGCTTGCTATAGTGATACATGCATAACAATGTTTACAGCAGCACAGTTCACAATAGCCAAATAATGGAATCACCCTAGGTGCCCATCAACAGATGAAAGAAAAATGTTGTATATATACACAATCAAGTTTTATTTATCCACAAAAAATAATGAATTTTTTCCATTTGCAGTAAATGGATGGAACTGGAGAACATCATTGCATGTGGATTAAGTTAGAACCAGAAAGGCAAAGGTCAAATGCTTTCTCTCATATGTGGAAATCAGAGTAAAAAAAATAAAAATGGGATCCTACAAAAATAGAAGGGAGAGTAGAGGGAGGGAGGAAGGGAGGGCTTGGGGAAGCACTGGGTAATAAAATCTATTGAATAATGTTTCGTCCACACTAAGCTTTTTACACTACAATTAATCTGATATATATGTATATATATGTATATATATCAGATTAATTGTAGTGTAAAATGTCATATATATTATATATATCAGGATTTATATAATATATTATATTAATATAATATCAAAATTTATAGTATATTATATAATTATACATTATATTGTTATTACATATGATATACATATCAGGATATATATTATATATATAATAGAAGGAAGGTCATCAGAGTAGAACAAAAGGATCTGGGGGAGGGGAGGAAAAGCAAAGGTACCTGAGAATGAGATCGATCAAATTATAGTACATCCGTGTTTGAATATAGCAGAATGAATCCCACTATTATGTATAACTAATGCACCAATAAAAATTTTAAAAATGAGTGAAAAATTTTCATTGAATAAAATAAAATTGTCTAACCTAATGCTTAAATTTTTACTATCAGAAACATTACTCATGTGCATCCTTGAAGTGAAATAATTACACATGTTTAATTATTTCCAAGAGTTACACTTCTTTAAGTAGAATATTCACCTACAGTATTTGAATACTGTTTAAAAGTCAGGTAACCCATGTAGAGAGTTATTATATTTTGAACAGTACTAAGGTAGCATAAACTTTGATTAGGAACTCAGAAAGTGTGACTGAAACCTAGTGTTATTCAAACTCCTTGTATTAGTTCAAAGTATTATGTACAATACACTTCAGCAACATCTTCAAACAAATCTGGAGAGAAATGAATTCTTCTTTCATGTAATGCTGATTCATTTTACTGTTTCTTTTTAAAATAGATGTGTTGAAATATAATTTACATATCATACAATTGGCCCATATGAAAAACATAATTCATTCACTGGTAGTATATTTATAACATAGTGCAACTATCACCACAATTGATTTTAGAACATTTTTGTTACTCCAAAAGAAAACTCATAGCCACTACTCCTTAAACTCTCCATCTTCTCCATGCCAGGCAGACACTTACCTAGTTTCTCTGTTCATAAATTTGTCCACTCTAGACATTCGATATTACTGAAATCATATAATATGTGGTCTTTTGTGACTATCTCCTCACCATGATTTCAAGGTTCACTCATGTTGCAACATTTATTAGTACTTCAGTTCTTTTTATTGCTAAATAATATTCTACTGTATACATTTACCACATTTATTTGTCCATTTGTCATATGGACATTTGGGTTTTCTCTAATTTTTTTTATTATCATTACTAATTCTAATATGGACATTCATGTACAAATTTTTATGTGGGTATGTATTTTCATTTTTCTTGGGTATAGGTATATATCTAGGAGTGAAATTGTCTGAACCTATGGTGACTCTCTGTTTGACTCTCTGTATAAGGAACTTCCAGATGGTTCTCCAAAGAAGTCATACCATTTTAGGTACTCACCAATAGCATTTGAACATATTTTTCTCTATATCCTCATCGATACATGTAAACATTTGTCTTATTTTATTGTATTCACCCTAGTTAGTGTAAAGTGGTATCTTGTTTTGGTTTATATTTGCAGTTCTCTGATAGCTAAGCTAATTTCTGTATCTTGTTCTCATATTATCTCCCCACTCCCCCTCTCTCCCTCCTTCTGAAAATATTAACCTGAAATATTCCAAGTAAAATATTAACTCCATGTCACAGTGTTTTATGTTGATAATTTAATTTTATTTTAAAATTATGCGCTATATATTTTAAAGATCTGAAAGGATTTGACTATAAAGAAATGAATCATTTTTGAGGATATAGATAGGTTTAACCTGATGTAACATTACATAATATATACATGTGCAGGCACATCACATGGTACTTTAGTAATATGTGCAAGTTGAAATTTTAATAAAACTATGATATGTTTCTAATAGATGACAATATTAGTATTAGTTCGCTTTCCTATAAATGTAGATATTAATATCTGAATTGACTTCCAAAAATTTTTAATGAATGATTTTATCAAGAATCATGATTAAGCTTTGGACACTTTCTATTAATGAAGAGGCACTAGATAAATCTACTAAATCAAGAGGCACTTGATTTAGAGTACTATGTTTTTTAATAGAAAAACTGATGAAATATACCTTTCAAAAACATATTTAAATAGCTCTGTAACAGATTCACTATAGATTTCTGATGTTGTGTTTTGAATTTTTTACTTAAAAGGTGTATTTTTACTGTTAATATTGGACTTAGTTCAAAGGAGATCATCCAATATGAACCAACGACGATACAATGTTAAATACAATGTGGCAAACCATCTAATTGAATGTTGAAAGTTAAAGCTGTCTGCTGTGATTATATGAAAACTCTATGTGAATAAATGGTACTTTATTTTATATATAAAAATGGCATTCAACCACCTGAGGAAACAAACTTTAATACTCTTGGGACTTTGAGGAAAGACTGAAGGGCAGAATGGTAAGTTGGCTTTTAATACGAAATTCACACACATATATATTGTAAGTCTCAGGTGGATTTGCAAAAAATCCTGTTCTCAAATGGATGAAAGTGTGCAAACTTCTTTGAATAAATTTTATATATATATATATATAAATGAAATCTCCAAAGAGTAGTATTTGAGATATAAACTGTCTGGAACAAGTATTTCATCACTGAACTTAGAGAAGGCTCACAGAGCTTCTGAGAGAATACAGATTTATATTGATACACATTTGAAGATGGATTTCTAAGAAAATATTTTAGTTCCCTATTACATCAAGACATCAAGAACAAGATTGGCTGGGATTCAGATTTAATCTCTTGACTTCCAGAGAATTGGCCAAACAGATGACATGCCCAGATGGAAAGATTCAGAATAATTGAGAAAAGAAAGCCTGGGAAAAAGTGCTAAGATACCTACAGAATGGTTTCACTAACTTGGTCTTGGCTGCCGCAGTGTGCGTACTTCTTGCTGTGTGATCTTGTGCAAGAGGCTCCCTTTTTCTGGCCCTGACTTCTTATCATAAATAAGATATCCCAGGGTTATAATGTAGATTAAATGGGATAAGGAGTCTATAAGGTATTATTTCAGGGCAACAATATTTCTCACTGTCTCGGTGATAATGGTCATTTCATAATAATAATAATAAAATGATGTATTTTTGATCCAAGAACTTTTTAAATTCTTTAACACCTATGATTTCATAGAGTTTTCAAATATATGTAGAACCCTAAGAGGAAGGTATAGTATTGTGTTTTTAATGACTGGAGCACAGAAACTGAAGTACATAAAGCTTCCGTAACTTTCCTTAGGTCACACAACTGTGAAGTTATAAGCCTAAGATATGAATCCAGGTGCTATTAATCATGATATAATTATTATCCACGTGTGTTGAAATGAATATGACTATGTCATAGCACAAAATTCAATATATGTTATTGTATATTTATTTTTGTTCCAAAAATAATTACTTTCTTGAAAATCAGTTTGTAGATACTAATAAATCTTAGAAATAGGAATTTACTCTGGGAAAATTATTGGCCAAATCATATTGTTATATTGTTTGCATGCAGTAATATGTAACAACAAATCCCACCATTATGTACAATTATAATACATCAATAAAAATATTTTAAAAATAAAAAAAGAAATGGGATTTTTTTTTTAAAGAAACAGGTTTTTGTTTTTTTTCATGGGCTTATGCAGTCATCCTTGATGACTGAATGAAATCACATAAATCTGTTTTCCAACAGACTACTATGGGAATAGTAGTAGCCATGTAACACCATCAATGTAGCATGTAAGCTAATTAAATTATCTTAGCTAACAGTGATGGTAAAGAAAGGTAACTATAAGATTGTAATGAGTATATCATCCAAAAACCAAGAAGAGTCAACATCTGGCTATACTATAATCAAGAGACAGGACTCAGTTGTAAGATCTTTCACCTTCTCCTCCAGTATATTAATCCCCAATTTTAGATCAAGCCCTAAAAGAATGCCCTTGAAGAATCAATCCTCCAAACCAGCCTTCAGACTGTGGGGATGCAGAGTGGACTAGGTCCTGCATCCTGAAAGAGACTCTCAGCAGCCCAGCAATGTCTACTATAGTTGGTTACTGGGTCAACTGTTTTGCTTTTTATTTAAATTCTGGGCAGCACCCCCAGGGATTCCAGGGGCTTTCCTGGGGAGGAAATTATAGACCTTAGCACTGCAGCTGGTCTCAAGGCCATATTCAATACTCAGTCTTTCTCTTTGACCTCTGTCAAAATGGTGACTCTGTTGGCCCTTTGCCATAAGAAATTCAAAATTTCCAGGGAGCTGCCTCAGCTTAAAATTCAATGGCACTGATGATGTAGCCATGGAAGAATGTTCTTCCTTTCCTTTGGGAACCAGGACCTTTAAATTCACAGATTTCACAGTTGCAGGAACAAGAAGCACACATTTCTCAAGTGGGTCATGGGGGATGTTCATAGGGAAGGCCACTCTAGCTTTCACTTCTTGGTTCCTCACTTGTTATGTATTCTACTTATTGGGGACCTAGAGGTATCTGATACTCATTGATTTATGGTATATGCAATGTCCCAGATATTATCCCCTTCTCACAGAAAATTGTGAGCTTACACCTCCATTGTCTTTCACAGGCTATTCGATCACTCTGCCGGATTATTGTATTCAGAGCAGTGTGGCCTGTGATAAAATTAGTGGGCCCCATCATCCTGCACGTGTTTAGTTTTAAAGTAGGTCCCTTGGTCTGATAGAGTTACTATGTAAAATTACTATAATTGGATCTAGCACTCTGTAAGCTGTCAGAAAGCATTGTTGGCTGAGACTATGTGTGTAGGAAAAGCAAATCTATGTTCAGCATAAATGTCTGTTACTGTCAAAATAAATCACTGAAACTTCCAAGATGAAACAAGTATCTTTTGGTCAACTTGCCAAGTCACTTGATGGTCTTCTCAAGAACTGATGAAATATAAGGAACTAAGATGTAGTCTTTTTTTGCTGGCAAGTTTAGCAGCACCAGGAGATAGATTAGCTTTGATGAGGGATAGCATACTCTGCTGAACGCTTGCATAACCTCTTTCCCTAACAACAAGGCTGCCATTCTCACGTAGTCATTACACTAGCACTTCAATGGCCAATTGCAGACACTGGCAGAATCCAATTGATTGAATCATTCTATGGAGTTGTCTCATGCCTCTTTGAGAGTGTTTGCTTTCTCTTGGGTCTTCAAATGCAATTCAAAGATTTTCACATATTATGTCTACTTCTGTAGATATATTGATTCATCAGTTCAGCTATTCTTGTCTATGTTCTTTCAATATTTTCTCTCTAGATCTCTATCTGCCCATGCCATTCATCATGTGTCTGTGTACATTCCAAACTGAGGCCAAATCTCTTTCTATACAAACAAGATGACCAAGTGCACTGCCTGAAGTTTGCCCATTGAGAGTATTTCCTCTAATGGCTGTCTTGGAAAGCCTCACCTGAGTATGTGAAGAGGTCAAGCTTCATCAATCAGTCTTTGGAGGTGGTCTGCCCTGAGAAAAAGGCCTGAGACATCAACAGAGGCAGCTCTCTTCACCAATGGGCAGTTCTAAGACAGAGTTGACAACTGAAGGCTGTCAGCAATAACGTCCTCAGATGCTGAGACAATATGATCTTCAGTATTAAATGGGGACCTGGGCACAATATAGCATCAGCTTTTGTCTATTTTTTCTGTGAGCAATCTAAGGATATGAACTACATTGCATTTTTATCTTCCCTCAAGTAAAGAATGAACATGGCATCCACGGTAGTGGGATATTGGGAGATGGAAGAATACTTAGTAGCCTGTAAGTCATTTGCATCTCTACTCATTTCCTCATCGTTTTCCTTGATGGAATTTGAATGTATTTTTGGTTATCTCTGAATGTGTCAAAGAGAAATGACTGACTAGCACTAAACTAAGAAAAGAAGATAAGAAGTGTGATTGAGAGAGGGCATGAGATGAGGTGGCAGATCTAGGACACAGGAGCAGAAAAGGGGCATTTGTGGCATTCTTGAGGTTGCAGACTAGATGGATAATTTCAATTCCATCATTATTCTAACATGGACACAGTCCCAGGACTTTGTATCATCTCTGTTCAGACCCAGGGTTGTGCTAAAGCTTCATATACATCCATAAATCTCTCTGGCTCCTGAGATGACATTTAGTTTTTTCTGTCTATAGTGAACTACACAGTTCTATAGAAGGTTGAGTTAATCATGGCAGCTACAGAAATACTGTTGTTAACTTCCTGTGAGTAATTAATGCAATAAATGAATCTGATTCACTTTTATAAGAACCTGAATAAAAATATAAAATACAACTTTTGTTTTATAAACCAAAGGCTCTAGGATTTTGAGAAATTGACATTATTTTACATGCATCTATGTTATTTGCTGAATTTAAATATTCATTTTAAACAAGATGAATATCATGATTATTAGGGTAACAACTTTTTTAGTGAAATGAGAGTATGCTTTGAGGTGTGTAGAGCAGGCCTTCCTAGAGATGAATCAGCATGGGGTTGTTTATGTGGCAGGTTTTCATATTTGCTCTGGAAACCTCACTATTCATTTATTATGAAATTGGGGTGATGACATAGTTTTCTGCCATGGTTTCATGCTACCATGCTCTGTGGGTGCTTCAAAGTTGGACAGTCCTTTAGGCTGGTTAAATCTGCTGCTCTGTAACAAATTTTAACAAAATAGCTTGGCATACAAAGTTATTGAAGGTAAATATTATTTACTTGGAGTCATTAAATTTCTTTTTCTCCAGGCTTATTGGGGTATGGCTGACAAAAACTGTGCATATGTAAGATGTGCAATATGATATTTGATATGCATATACAGTGTGAAATGACTACCACAATCAAGCTAACATGTCAATGAGGTGAGACCACTTGAGCTCTATCCATTCTTTTAGCAAATTTGAAGTATACAATACATTAATACATACTGTGTTGTACATTAGGTTTCTAGAACTTATTTATTTTACAAGTTAAAGTTTGTACCTTTCAACTACCATTTGCCCATTTCTTCAAATTCCCTTCCTCTGGTAACCACAATTCTACTCTCTGAGTTGATTTTTTTTTTTAGGTTCTACATGTTAATGAGATTATGTAATATTTATTTTCTGCTTCTGGTTTATTTTATTTGGCAGAATATATTTCTGGTTCATCCATATTGCTGGAGACGGCAGGATTTTCCTCTTTTTGAAGGCTGAATGACATTTCATTGTACATTTTCCTTATCCATTCATCCTTCAACAGACACTTAGGTTTACCCATTTCTAAGCTACTTTAATAATGTTGCCATGCACATGGGAGTGGGGAGATCTCTTTTAAATAGTGAATATATTTTCTTTGATATATACCCAGAAGTGGAAATTCTGGATCACATGGTATTTATATTTTTATTTGTTGAGAAACTTCCAAACTGTTTTCCATAAATGGATTTTCCAGTTCACATTTCAACAACAGTGTACAAAGATTTTTTTCCACATTCTCACCAGCATTTATTTTTTACTTTTTCATAGTAATCATCTTAACAGTCAATTCAGATCTTTTGCCTATCTTTTTTATAAATTTGTTTTAATTAGTTACACATGACAGTACAATGATCTTGACATATACAGTTGAATCAGATGGGATATAATTTCTCACCTTTCTGAGTGTACAGGTTGCAGAATTACATTGGTCATGCAGTTACGTATATACCCACAGCAATAATAATGTCTATTTTATTCTGCTGTCCTTCCATTCCCCCCTTCCTCTCTTTTGCCTATCTTTTTGATAGGCAAAAAAGATAGGCTATTTGAATTATTGTTATTGGTTTATATAATTTTTTCATATATTTTAGTTATTAGCCCCTTATTAAATATATGATTATTAGATATTTTCTCTCATTCAATAGTTTCCATTTTCATTTTGATTGTTTCCTTTAGTATGTAGGGAGGAGATAGCTTATTATAGTATCAATTAATTTTTGCTTTTGTTGCATGTGCCTTTTGGGTCCCATATACCAATTATTGCCAGAACCAGTTTTATGATGCTTTTTTATTGTTTTCTACTAAGATTTTAAGGTTTCAATTATTAAGGTTAAGTTCTTATTCATTTTGAGTTAATTTCTGTGTATGCTCTATAGGATAAGGGTATGAGTTCTTCTGTGTAACAACACAGGTTTCTCTACATCATTTCTTGAAGAGGCTCCCTTTTCCTCATTGTGTTTCCTTAGTGCCTTTGTTGAAAGCTAGTTGACTGTGTATGCATGGGTTCAACTCTTTTTTAGAGAAGCATCCATGTGCTGCTGAGAAGAAAGTGTATTTGCTCTATGATGGATGAAATACTCTAGACATGTCCATTAAATCTAAATCATTGATTGCAATATTTAGTTCTATAGTTTCTTTGTATAGTTTTTGTTTGGAAGCTCTATCGAGTGGTGAGAGAGGTGTGTTAAAGTCACACACCTCTAATACCCAGTATTATTGTGTTGTGGTCTTGTTCATGCAGTCCATGTGAGTTGTATGTTTTTTCCCAACATTTCACCTTTGGTTGGCAGATGTCTTTTCTTCAGAGGTGAGTCTCTTGAAAACAGCATATTGTGGGTTTTTTTTTTTTTTTTTAAATTACTGCCAGTCTATGTCTATTGATTGATGATTTTAGGCCATTAATATTTAGGGTTAATATTGAGATATGATTTGTATTCCTGGTCATTTTGGTTAATTTTTGTTTTTTAACTTGATTAAATTTCTCCTTTGATTGACTTTTTCTTTAGTGTTAATTCCTTCCTTTGCTGGTTTTCATTTTTTTTTCATTTCCTCCTCATGGAATGTTTTGCTGAGAATGTTCTATAGTGCAGGCTTTCTAGTTGTGAATTCTTTTAACTTCTGTTTATCATGGAAGATTTTTATTTCATCTTCAAGTCTGAAAAGCTTAATTTTTCTAGATATAAAATTTTTGGTTGGCATCCATCCATTTTCTTTGAGAGCTTGATATATGTTATTCCAGGACGTTCTGGTGTTGAGGGTTTGGGTTGAGAAATCAGGTGAAATCCAAATTGGTTTCCCCCTATATGTAATTTGATTTTTTTTTCTCTCACAGCCTTTAAAATTCTATCCTTATTGTGCATGTTAATCATTCTCATTATATTAAGCCTTGGTGTGGATCTGCTGTAATTTTGTACATTTGGGGTTCTGTAAGTCTCTTGTAGTTGAGTTTCCATTTTATTCTTTAGATTTGGGAAATTTTCTGATATTATGTCATTGAAAAGATTGTGCATTCCTTTGGTTTGTAACTCCATGACTTCGTCTACCCTGATAAATTGGTCTTTTCATGTTATCCCATATTTCTTGGAAGTTCTGTTCATGTTTTCTTATCATCCTCTCTATGTGGTTGACTTTACTTTCAAGAGTATATATTTTGTCTTCATTGCCTGATATTCTATCTTCTAAGTGGTCTAGTCTGTTGGGGATACTTTCCACTGAGCTTTTAATTCAGTTTATTGTTTTCTGCATTCCAAGGATTTCTGCTTGCTTCCTTTTTATAATCTCTGCCTCTTTATTGAAGTGATCTTTCACTTCTGTAGTTTCTCTCAGATACCATCCTTTATTTCAAAGATTAGTCTAACTATGTATCTTCTAAATTCCTTCTCTGACATTTCCTCTACTGTGTTGTCTATGAATTCTATTGTTGGAACATCTTGGTTTGTTTGAAGCACTTTTCCCCTTGTTTTTTCATATTGTTTGTGTGTCTTCACATCTAGCAGTATGGATCTGAGGTAGTACAGTTTCTATTCTGTAGTCTTATTTTGTCCCTGAAGGCTTCCAGGACCTCACCTTCAAGGGGGAGACCAATACTAACAGCACCCAATACAAACAATATACACCTTTAAACCAAATAGTTACTATTAAGGTGTCTAAAGTTTTGTTCCAATGAACAGAAATGATGTTTTCAATTATTGTCTACAATATAGGTGACTTTTTTTTTCATTATTAGTTGTTCAAGTTTGCTAAAAGGGTTTATCATTTCAAATGATGGACAAAGAGGGAACAGAAGTAGTATAAAATGTGATGTTTATGAGGGAGAAGGAGAGAAGATAGAGGTAAAAACTTACAGTAACTGCGAGGGAGGAATTAATAGAGGTTGGTTGTTACTATGAAAGAGGTGAGAAAGAGAATTCAGGGAGGCAGGTGAGAGAAAAAATATATTGCTGCAGTCTGGCTGGGCACAAAATCACCAGCCACTCAAGCAGGAACAAACTTTATTTTTGAAACTCCCCGCCAATGCCCTGTAAGCTCCGGGGAAAAAATGCCCACTGACCCACGCAGCGTTTTCCTGGCCGGGCCACAGCAAATCCCTCCTCCGGAATTCCCTCCTACCGCACTTCCCCAACCGATGGGAACTCTCCAGGAGTCCCGTAGCAGGCCGAGGTGGACAGCAGGGGTCTAATATCCATATGAATGCAGATCTTAACATAATCATATCATCTCAATGGCTTGCTGGCGTCACCTTTCAACCAAAAATGCCATGCATCATATTACTTGGCTGTGGCTCTTAGCAATATATACGGATTTTTTTTTTTTATAAAAATATAGATTAAGGAGTGGGATAGCTGGGTCAAATGTTGGTTCCATTCCCAGTTTTCCAAGGAATCTCCATAATGCTTTCCATATTGGCTGCACCAATTTGCAGTCCCACCAACAATGAATGAGTTTTCCTCTCCCCCCACATCCTCACCAACTCTTATTGTTGTTTGTATTCTTAATAGCTGCCATTCTGACTGGAGTGAGATGAAATCTTAGAGTAGTTTTGATTTGCATTTCTCTAATTGCTAGAGATGTTGAACATTTTTTTCATATATTTGTTGATTGATTGTATATCTTCTGAGAAGAGTCTATTCAGTTCCTTGGCTCATTTATTGATTTTTGTTTGTTTGTTTGTTTGTTTGTTTTGCAGGGTGGTGTTAAGATCTTTGAGTTCTTTCTATATTCTAGAGATTCATGCTCTATCTGATGTGCATATGGTAAAAATTTTCTTCCACAATGTAGGCTCTCTATTCATCTAATTGTTTCTTTTGCTGAGAAAAGGTTTTTAGTTTGAATCTATCCCATTTATTGATTCTTGGTATTAATTCTTGTGCTATAAGAGTCTTATTAAGGAAGTTGGGGCCTAATGGAACCATCATTTGACCCAGCTATTCCACACCTTGGTGTATACCAGAGGGACTTAGAAACAGGATACTACAGGGACACAGCCACATCAGTTTTATAGCAGCACAATTCACAATAGCTAAGCTGTGGAACCAACCTAGATGCCCATCAGTTGATGAATGGATAAAGAAAATCTGGTACATATACAAAATAGAAAACTATTCAGCATTAAAAGAGAATAAAATTAGGCATTTAAAGATAAATGGATGAAGTTGGAGAATATAATGCTAAGTGCAGTTAGCCAATTCCCAAAAAAACAAATGCTGAATGTTTTCTCTAATATAAGGATGCTGATTCATAATGGGGTTGGGGGAATTATGAATAATTAGATGAACTCTAGGTATAGCAAAGGGGAGGGGAAAAAAGGGAAGGGGGCCTGGGGGTAGGAAAGACGGTAGAATGAGATGGATATCATTACCCTAAGAACATGTATGAAGACATGAATAGTGTGACTCTACTTTGTGTACAACCAGAGATATGGAAATTGTGCTTTATATGTGTAGTATGAATTATAATGCATTCTGCTATCATATATAACAAATTGCAATTCAAAAAATATAAGAATATACAACAAAACTGTAATATACTAATCAAACATTTCATTCCTCAAAAAATTGATGTATGAAAAATACTTGGATTCAAAGATGGTAAAGATGTGAGAGAGAGAAAAAAATGAAAAACAAATAAAACAAAACAAAGGAAAGTCTCAATGGAAAATTGAACAATTGCTTCCCTTGGCTTTCAAAATCTTTCCCAGCTTCCCTTCTCTGCTGATACACTGCTGATAGGTGGGGTTGTCTGAAGCTTAATGGTGGCTCCAGTCTGATGGGAGCCAGATGGATTGGGTGGACAAGCCAATAGCAAGATACTCTCACATCCTCTTCCAGTCTTCTTACCTGTTGTAGCTGGCCCCTTCCATCCTCATGCACTCCAAGACTTACTGAGCTGGAGAGAGCCCAGTTTTCTCCACTTTCTCCAACCTGTGCTCCCCACTAGGTAACTGACCCTAGCCTCAGGCTTTCCACAGACTTGCCAGACCCAGACTGGCCCATGCAAACTCAGGTGCAATCTGACAGTCCTGGGCTTCTACTTCCTCAGGCTCTGCCTTGCTGCAGTCCCAAGATCTCTATGCCATTTTAACTTGCAGAGAGACCACGCTGCAAAGATTCAGCCAGATGGTGGTCACTAGCACACCCAGCAGAAAGAATTCAGGTGCAACCAGACCTGCAGATACTCTGACAATATATCTCCAGGCCCTAGCAGGTGTCCTCAGACTGAGGTGGCTACACCCCAAGATGGTGGTGGTGGCAGACCTGCAGACCTTGGCTGGTGTCCCAAGATGGTGGTGGCCACATGTAACTAAACATGCAGGTACTGTGACAATGAACTTCCAGGCAGCAGCAGGCATTGGGCAGCAGGGAATCCCCTAGCAGTCTGTGGGCTAGCAGTGGGTGGACCTTAGGCAGTGGTCAATGAATGGGTAGATGAAAGACGGGTGATGGACAGCTGAGAGGTGGGCAAACAGGCAAATGAGGGAGGATAAGCAGTGATCAGTGAGTGATCACCTGCTGGCAGCCAGCAGGTGATCCAGGCAGACAAATGGGGGGTAAACAGAAGGGAATCAGTGGGCATCAATGGCTGCCTTGCAGAGAAACAGTATTTCCTCTGCTTGAATCAGGAGTCATGAAGCAATGGGAATGCAGCCTCCCTCTAGTTCTCCAGCTTGGATCTCCCTCATCTATTAATTCTGTTCTCATTGATTTCTGTATTTGCTTTCCATGTCAATACTGCAGTATTTTGATTACTATTGCTTTGTTATATAATTTGAAGTCAGGAATTGTAATCCCTCCCTTTGTTTATCTTGCTCAAGATAATTTTAGCTATGGAGTTATTTTTCTTTCTTTTGGTTCCATGCAAATTTTAGAATTGTCTTTTCTATTATATAGATGATTGCACAAATTGTGGCTCTCTACACTGTGTACAACCAGAGAATTGAAATGTTGCACTTCGTTTGTATACGATGAATTGAAATGCATTCTGCTGTCATGTACAACTAAGTAGAACAAATAAAAATAATTAGAAAAAAAGAAGTCAATTATATGCTATAGGATTTACTTTTAATATATAGAGCACCTTAGATAATATGGACATTTTGACAATATTACTTTTTACATTTTTTTTGTCTTTTTGAGTTTATAGATTCTTCTGCTTGATCAAATCTGCTGTTGGTGCTGTCCATTGCTTTTATTTCCATTTTATTCACTGTGGTCTTTGAAATATGTTTTATATTTTTAATGATTTCTACATCATTGTTGACTTATTTGTTCATTAATTGTTTTTCTGATTTTCTTGAAATTTCTGTCGACATTCTTTTGTAGCTTATTGATATTTCTCAAAATAATTATTTTGAATCCCTTGTTTGTCAATTCATAGATCTCCATTCTGGAATGTTGGTTACTTAAAAAGCTTGTGGTTTTTCTTTGGTGGTAACATGTTTCCTTGATTTTTTTGTTTTTATCATTTGCAGTGATTTCTGCATATTTTATGGAGAAGTCACCTATTTCAGAATTTATAGACTGCTTTCAATGGCAGGGAACTTCACCTATGAATGGGTGTCAGGATGCTGGCCAGGTAGATTGCAACAATTCTAGTTCTAATGAAGATGCACAGGCATAGCCTTTGTGTATCTCCATAAGTTGGATCTAGTATCAGTGAAGATGACAGAGATCCTTAGTGGCCAGAATATGTAGTGTTAGTGATAGATTTGGGGATCATTGTTGGTGAAGTTTGTTGAAATCCTCTGGATCTCTTTTTCTCCTAAGGTGGAAGCCATGGCCCAAAGATGCAGTTTCCCTTGCTATGGTGTTGGTTCAGTATGAAAGACAGGTGTACGTGGAACATCAAGGGAGCCATAGTCTGGAACATGGGTACACACAGAGATATAGTGTACCTGGGGTCCAGGGCATGGGTGCTCACAATCAGAGAAGTGCTTCTTTATCCTAGGTCCTGAAACACATGGACCCGTCATGGAAACAGAGTCCAAATGCGATAATTTGGGTAGCAGTCTAAAGTTCAAGGTATGGATGTGCTGGCTGAAACAGTGACTCCAGTGTACTAGGCTCAGGTGTATACAAAGCAGCTGTAGAGCTGAGGTCCAGAGGATGGGCATATTGAGTCATTTTGATAACAAAGTGAACTGAAAAGATACTACCATCTTTCAGGTATCTCTAAGTTCTATTAAGTTATTTGTATGAACACCACCGATGATTTCTCAATTTTTCTTTATTTCAAATTATTCGATATGTGTCCTTACTCTAAAGCAAAAATTTTGGTACTGTATATCACACTAGCCTATTTATAATTTTAAAACTATCAGATAGGCATTAAAGTATGAAGACAATATGTATTTTAAAAAGCAATTAAAAATAGGAGTCCTTTCTCTTTACACTTTGAGATCTGTAAGAATTCTTATGATGTTCATTTTAATATTTAGTAACATTACCTAAAAGTACCATTTTTTACTTAAAAATACTTTAAAATGTTTTTAAAGTACCAGTTTTGTATTTGTCTGTTACCAAAAACAACTGCAAATTCTAGCATTGAAAATAATTCAAGCATAAATGTTTCCTCTCTTAATAGTAAAGGCATAAATGTTTTTTTTTAAATCTAGTTAACACTATATAACCTGGTTTATCATCTGATCAAGAAAGAATGGATTTCTCTTAACAAGACACTAACTTTCAGGAAACATCCACAACTTACAGTGAACAAGGAAAAGATTGAAACTGCTGTGACACAGCATATAACTGTTCCCTTTGGTTTTCTTGAAAGCACATTTTGTTGATAATAGGCAATTGTGTGGTCCTCCTGGGAAAAGCTGACTTAGTGAGAAGTGATAGATGAAGAAGATTTCAGTAAAAAATTGAGAAAATAGTTCTACATGATGCCCACATTCTTTGATATGTAAGGGTATTTTATGATTCCTGAAAAATAATTTTGTAAAAATACAATGAAAATATTAAAAATTATTTCATTCCAGAGTAATGAAAATGATAAAAATGGTTAAAAATATTAGTGAACACTCTTTCTTATGACATATTAAATGTATAAATATAAATGTCATAATTGAAACTGTGTGTATATTATTTAATAATTATTTTTAATCATATATAAATAAGCACATTTCCTAAAATTGTTTTATATTTATTTATTGTTAAGTGAGTACATAGAAATCGTATCTATTTATGGGATAGGATGTGCTGTTTTGATACATGCATAATGTTTGAATCAGGCTAAGCATGTCTATCTCCTTAAATATTTATCATTTCTTTGTGATTAAAATGTTTAAAGACCTTTATTCTAGCTTTTTTTCCAGATATACAGTATATGAACATTATCTAAAGCATTGCTACTGTGCAACAGAGCACCATAACTTATTTCTTCTAACTATAACCTAATACCTGTTGTTTGACTTTACTCGCTTGACCTACCCACTACTCTCCCCAGTCTCTAGTGACCATTTTTCTACTCTCAACTTCAATGGGATCAAGATGTTAGATTCCTAATATGAGTGAGATCATGCAGTATTTGTCTTTCTGTGCCTAGTCCATTTCACTTAACATAGTATGGGTCTATCCATGTTGTTACAAATGGTATAGATCTCAATTTTTTTGTGTGTGAGACTGATTAGTATCAATTTTCTATATATATCACACATTATCTATTTATCAGTTCATAAACACAAGGTATTTCCATTTCCTGGCTATTGTGAATAGTGATTAAGTAAATATGAAGTACACAGTTATTTCATTTCCCTTGAACATATACTCAGTAGTGGGATTACAGCATCTTAAGCTAGTTATAGTTTTAATTGGTTGAGCTACTTGTCTACGATTTGCCCATCATGATTGTACTGATAAACATTCTCACCAACTTTCCAAGCAGAAATTGGTATCTTTGTCTTTTTGGTACTAACCATTCTAAACTTGAGTCAAGTGAGATGTTATTATACTTTCGTTTTTTATTTTTCTAGTGATCAATGATGACAAGCATTTAAATATACCTATTGGTCATTTATTTGTTTTGTCTTCATTTGAAAAATGTTTGTTTTAGGTTTATTGTATAATTTTAGCAGGATTATTTGGATTTTGCTAAAGAGTCATTTCCATTCTTAGCATTCTGGATAGTAACTCCTTGGCAGATGTATAGTTTACAAATATTTTCTCGGATTCCTTAAGGGGTCTTTTCACTATATCAACTTTTCCTTTGTTGAGCAGAAGATATTTTAGTTTTATGTAATTCTGTTTCTTCAGTTTACTGTTCTTATGAGGATTTATTTTTAAAAATCCTTACTTAGATTTTTTTTTTTTGTACTGGGGATTAAACTCAGAGGCACTTGGCCACTGAGCCCCATCCCAGCCCTATTTTGTATTTTATTTAGAGACAGGGTCTCATGGAGTTGTTTAGTATCTCGCTTTTTCTGAGGCTGACTTTAAACTCTCAATCCTCCTGGCTCAGCCTCCTGAGATGCTGGGATTACAGGTGTGAGCGTCGTGCCTGGCAAAACTTAGGTTTTATTCTAGTACTTTCATAGTTTTAGGTCTTACATTTCAGCTTTAATCGATTTTGAGTCAACTTTTATATATCACGGTAAATAGGGGTTGAGTTTCATCCTTCTGCATGCGAACATCCAAATTTCCAGCATCATTATTGAAAAGAATGCACTTTCCCTAATGTGTGTTCTTAGCAACTTTGTCAAAATGAATTAGCTGAATATATGTCGGTAGACTTCTAGGTTCCCTATTCTATTCCACTGGTCTAGGTGCCTGTTTTTATACCAATACCAATTTGGTTATATTTTATTCATGCCCGCCATTTTGATTACTATAGATTTGTAGTATATTGCAAAGTTGGGTAGTATAATGCTTCCTGCTTTGTTCTTTGTGCTCAAGATTGTTTCAGCAATTTGTTTTTTATTTGTCTTCTGTGGTTTTATTCAAATTTTAGTATTTTTTCTAGTTCAACCATCTATAAAGAATGGTATTGTTATTTTGGTAAGAATTACAATCTTTAATCACTTTGGATAAAACAGATATTGATTCTCCCAATACGTAACTGTAGGATCTCTTTGACCATATTTTTGTCAGTTTTATTTTGCTTTTCAGTAATCTTTAATTTCTGTCATCCATGTTCAGAATTTTCAGTGTAGAGATCTTTTATTTGGGTAAAATGTATTTCTAGGTATTTAATTTTTGAGTGGTCATTGGAAATTGGATTGTTTCCTTAATTTTCTTTCAGATAATTTGCTATTGACCTGTAGACACACTGCTAATTTTTACATGTTGATTTTAGACCCTGTAGCTTTGCTGAATTTTGTTCTAATAGTTTGTTGTTGTTGTTGGATCTTTGGAGTTTCTGTATATCAGATCACGTCATATGCAATGTAACTTGCCTTTCTCTTTTCTAATGTGGATATTCTTCATTTCTTTCCTTTGTCTGATTGCTCTAGCTGAGACTTCCTTCTGATGAGAACTCAAAAGACCATAATGCTGATAGGAATGCTGATGAGGTTTCAAATGGAAATGGAGATTCCACTGAGAATTTGGAGAAAAGGCTATTCCTATTACACTGTGACAAATAATTTGGTTATATTTTATTCATGCCCAGCACTTTGTGGGAGGCCAAGATTAAATGTGATAGACTAATTTGCTTGCCGCAGTTTTCAAGACTGCAAAGCATTCAGGTGGTGGCTTGGGTATTACTGGCCACTTGTAGCCAAATTTAGAGTGAGATTCAGGAGTAAAAAGATGCCAAATACATAGATTTGAAAAGTCTGCAGTTTGGACAAGAGAGGAATAAAAAGTCTGTAAGAGTGTGGCCAGCCGAGGGTCTGATTGCTAAAGAGATCAGTGTGGATTAAAAAGCCAAGTGTTTTCCATCAGAACAATAGGAAAGATGCCTCCAGGGCATCTCAGAAATCTGCAACTTCTCATCATAGCTCTATCAGAGGTGCAGAAGATAAAATATGTTTCAAAGACTTTCCAGGCTAGATTTTTTTTTTCCAGAAAAAAGTCTTGGAGCAACGTGCATGCCCAGAATCACATGATTTATTTCCTCATGCTCAGCCAGCAAAGTACTCTAGGGTCACAGCCATGGTTCAAGCAGGCCCAGATGTAGCTCAGGCTGGTGGTAAACCGTGGCGTTGTACGCATAATGGTGATTTTGCAGGTGTGAAAAATGCAAGAGTTATGGCATTGTGGTAGATTCCACTGAGATTCTGCGGGGAACGTCAGGGAGAGCTGGCGATGTGCTACGGTGCCAGAGTTCCTGATGGGGGATGAGTAATGGAGCTATGGGAGCTAACTGAATGCTGTAATAGAGGAAAAAAATAAGTAGAGTTTCCAGCTACATGAAACATTCTCTGCAGAAAACTATAGGCAATGTGCAGAGACAGTGTAAGAGTGGCCACGTGAGCTGCAACCAACAAAGCTGTAGGGCTCGGGAAGCCCAAGTCCTTGTGAGTTCACATCCTTCCAAAGTGTGCCTGTATATGCAAGCCAGAGATCTAGAATTTACTGTTTGCCCCGATGGGTTGAGTCTTTTGGAGGGCAATTCTACATTTTTATCTGCCAGGATCAATCTTTTGGAATGTGGACTTTTCCCTGTGCATATTTCACCATTGTGTGTGTGTGTGTGTGTGTGTGTGTGTGTGTATATATATATATATATATATATTTTTTTTTTTTTTCCTGAACAGGGTCTCATCATTGAATTTTCCTTGAATAGACTTTGGACTTGGACTTTTCAGCAATTCTAGAAACAGTTGAAGATGGTGAAATTTTGGGACTGTTGAAGGTGGGAGATTGCATTTGATATTGTGAGATGGAAATGAATCTTGTGATATTGGGGACAAAATAGTTTGGGTGTTGTAGTTTGGGTGTTGAGTGTTCCCCCCACCCCCAGGTCTCATGTATTAAATGCTTGACCTCAGGGTGGTGGTATGAAAAGGTGCTGTGGGATCTTAGAGGTGAGGCACAATGGGAGTTCCTTAAGTCAGTGTGCATGTGCCCTGGAAGGGAGTGGGACAGCCATCTCTTAGCCTGTTTCTGCTTTCTGGATTGAGATATGAATGCTTGCACTGACAGGTGCTCTAACCACTATGTGCCATTCTCTCCTGTGGCCCAAACCAATGGGATGATCCAATCCTTTACTTGAACCTCCAGAACTATCAGCCAAACTAAACCCCGCTTTGCTTCATAAGCAGTTGTGTGATGTATTTTGTTACAATGGAAAGCTGTCTAATACAAACAACTTCATTCTGATGAGATAGATTCCTTCTATACCTAATTTACTTAGTTTTGCTTAAAATCACAAATTAATGCTTAAGTTTACCAAATGCCTTTTCTACATTTATTGAGATAATTGTATGGTTTTTACTCTGATTCTTTCTTCTTTCTGTAGATGTAATGTATCATGTTTATTGATTTACACAAGTTGAATCATCCTTGATACCCTGGGATAAATCCTATTTGATCATACTGTATAATCATTTTAATGTGCTGTTAGATTCAGTCTGCAAGTATTACATTGAGAATTTTTGCATCTATGTTCATGTGAGATATGAGTTTACAGCACTGTGTTTTTTTTTTTGTTGTTGTTGTTGTTGTGTTCCTATCTGGTTTAAGTATCAGGGTCAGGCTGGTCTAATAGTATGACTTGGAAATAATTCTTCCTATTCAATATTTGGAATAATTTGAGAAGAATTGGTATTATTTCTTCTTTAAGTGTTTGGTGGAATTCAATAATGAAGCTGTCATACCTTGGGCTTTTCACCGATGGAGGATGGATGTCTTATTACTAATTCAATCTTACTACTTATTACAGATTTGTTTAGGTTTGCTGATTATTCAGGATTCAAATGTGGTAAGATCAGAAATATGTCCATTTCTTCTAGGCTACCAAATTTATTGGTGTATACCTATTCATAATAATCTCTAATGATTATGTATATTTATGGGGTATCAGTTTTAATGTTTTCTTTTAAGTCTCTGATATTTTTGAGTATAATACTTTCTTTGTAGTCTAGCCAAAAGTTTGTCAGTTTTGTTTATTTCTAAACAAAACAAAACAAAAACATCTTGTTATGGTTTGGATGTGAGGTGTCCCCCAAAATCTCACGAGACAATGCAAAAAGGTGAAGAGAAGAAATGATTGGGTCAGGAGAGCCTTAACCCAAGCAGTAAATCAGTTCTGTGGTGGGATTAATTGAGTGGTAGCTGAAGGCATGTGGAGTATGGCTGGAGGAAGTGGGGCATTGGGGACATAGCTTTGGGGTATATGTTTTGCATCTGGCAAGTAAAATCTCTCTCTCTGCTTACTGATCACTATTTGAGCTGCTTCCCTCTGCTACATTCTTCTGCCATGTTGTTCTGCCCCATCTGGAGACTTGAGGAATAATGTCAGCTGTCAATGGACTGAGACCTCTGAAATCATGAGCCCTCACATAAATTTTTCTTCCCCTAAAATCGTTCTGACTGGCTCTTTTGGTCACAGGAGTGAAAAAAACTGACTAAAACACATGTTTTCATTTTCTTGATCATTTTTATTGGTGTTTTAGTTTCTATTTTATTTCTCCTCAGATATTTATTATTTATTTCCTTCTCTTACTTTGGGGTTTGATTTGTTCTTGTTTTCCTACTTCCTTGAGGTACAAAGATAGATTGTTTACTTGAGATCTTTTGGCTTGTATGGTGTAGGCGATGATTACTGTAAATGTCTCCCTTAGTACTGCTTTTGCTGTATCCTATATGTTTTGTTTCCACTTTAACTTGTTTTGAGATTTTTTTTACATTTCCTCTTAACTTATTTAATTGTTCATTGGATTTTTCAGGAGTGAGTTTCTTAACCTTCAAGCATGCACTTGTACAGTTTTCAAAGTTCTTCTTGTTATTAATTTCTAATTTTATTACATATAGTCAGAAAAATACCTTAATAGGGCTTTAATTTTTAAAGCTTGTTGAGACCTGCTTTGTGACCTAATAGAAGAATGTTTCTTGTGCTGATGAGAAAACAATATGTATGATACAGCTGTTGGTTAGAATTTTCTATAGATCTCTTGGGTCTATGAAGTCTAGGATGCAGTTAAATTCTGCTATTTCTCTGTAGATTTTCTATATGAATGATATAAAATAGTTAAAAATGAGGTATCAAACCAAAGACCAAATGTTTTCTCTGATAAGCGGATGCTGATCCATAATGGGGAAGGGGTAGAGAAGAATGAAGAAACTCTGGATTGTGCAGAGGGGAGTGAGGGGAAGGGAGGAGGTGTGGGAATGGAAAAGACGGTAAAATGAGACAGACTTACCCTATATACATGTATGATTACACTACTGGTGTGACTCTGCACCATGTTCAGCCAGGGGAAGGAGAAATTGTGCTTCATTTGTGTACAATGTGTCAAAATGCATTCTACTGCCATGTATAAGTTATTAGAATAAATTTTTAAAAAAGAGATATTAAATTTTTCATTTATTTTTTTCTGGAAGTCTATATCTTTTTATGTATATTAATATTAGTTTTATTTATTTAGTTTTTCCAATATGGGGTATGTATGCAACTATAATTGTTATTTCTTTTCTATTAATTCAGGCTTTTTGATTGTATAATGTTCTCCCTTGTCTTTTTTAATGCTTTTAATTTAATGTCTATTTTACCTAATGTAAGTATGGTGATTCCTTCCATCTTTTGTATTGTATTTGCATTTTCCTGTAATATATTTTTCTATCTCTTCTCTTCTAGTCTGTATGTACCCTTAGAGGAAAATGCTTTTCTTTTGTATGTGGCATATAATTGCATCTTTTTTTTCTATTTATTCAGTTCCTCTATGTATTTTTGTTTTGTTTTGTTTACTGTATGTATTTTAATTAGAGAATTTAATCCATTTATACTTAAGATAATTTTAGGTAGGTTAACTTCTTTTAATGCTGCTTTTATATATATATATATATATATATATATATATATATATATATATATATATTACATTTATTGTGATTATTTTCTTTCTTTTTTCCCTTTCTTATAACTTTCTTTTGTGACTAAGTGATTTTCTCTAGTAGTACTTTTTGACTCCTTGCTTATTATTTTGAGTGGGTCTACCACAGGTTGTGGTTCTGTGATTATATTGAAGTGTAAGTGATCTTTTGATTATAACCATCTATTCTGAAGTGATAATGACTTAAAATTGGTCATAAAGATATTTTTAAAAAGAGAGAAAATTAATAGTCAGAAAATTACACTTGCACCCCATTTTTTCCCAGTCTAAATTTTTGATGTTTTATATATTCTTATGTTGTCTCTTAGAATATTAATAAATATAATTATTACTTTTTAATATTTTTTTAGTTTTTATACTAAAGACATAAATGATTTACACAATATATTTCCAATTTTAGAGCACTCTGAATTTGTATGTACAGCTACTCTTACCAATGAATTTTATACCTTCCAATGTTTTCTCTTTTATTATTTTTTCTTTCAGTTTGAGTAACATTTTTTAGACAGATTTGGTGATGATAAATTCTCTCAGCTTTTATTAATATGTGGATGTCTTTATATTTCTCTCATTTCTAAAGGATATCTTTACTGGCCACAGAATTCTTGGTTAAGAGTTTTGATTTTTATCCAGCACCGTGAAAATCTCATTCCACTTCTTCCTGTCCTCTGAGGTTACTGCTAAGAAGTGTTCTTTCAAGTATTTTGAAACATCTTTATGTTTTTACCTCCCACCCTTCTTGTTGCTTTAAGAATCCTCCTTGTCTTTAACTTTCAAGAGCATAATTATAAGTCTTGGGACAGACTTAGTTGAGTTGAATATGATGGTCAACTTTGATATTCCTGTACTTGGATAATCACATCCTTTCCTAAGTTTAGAAGTTTCCTGTTATTATCTCCTTTAGTGGTTTTTCTGCTCCATTGTCATTACCAAGTCCCTCTTGGATTCCAATAACCTGAATATTTGTTCATTTGGTACTGTCACAAATATATCACAATATTTTTAATCTTTCTCAGTTTCTTTTTTCTCCCTCCAATTATGTATTTGCAAGTAACCTGTCTTGAATTTCATGATTCTTTCTTCTGTTTAATGTGTTGTGCTCTTGAGGGTTTCTATTACAATTTTTATTGCATTTAGTGTATTTTTCATCTCTAAGACTTCTGTTTTTAAAAAATTACTTATCTGTTAACTTTTTATTTTTTAAATTACTTTTATCTCTTTGTTAAGTTTATCTATTAGAATACTGAGTTGTTTCTCTGTGTTTTCTTGAAGTGCATTAAGTTTCCTTATAATTGGCATTTGGAATTCTCTCTATATGGGAGTTCATACATATTGTTTACTATATGGTTGGTTTCTGAAGATTGGTTTTGTCCATCATGTGAAGTCATGATTGCCTGAATCTTCTTGAAGCTTGTTGGCTTATAACAGCATATGAACACTGAAGGGTCAAGTATTCATTACAGTCTTCATAATCTCACTTTTTATCTGTCATTCCTGAACTTCTAAGCAAGCTGCTTATCTTCTCTGGGCCTGTGGTCACTTCTGCTATTTCAGCACTAGATGGCACCCTAAGTCCAGATTGGTCACAAATCTGTGGTTGGTGTATTTTCACTGTTTCAGCACTATAGGATGCCCCAAGCCTAAATTTTTCCAGATTCTGAAGTTTGTGGGTTCTTCAAATGGAATATGGAGAGTATCTAAAATGGAGAGTCTGACCCCACAAACCTATGCTTGGGGTCCAGATTAGCTCACACACTTCATTTATGATTACTGGCTTATGGTCATGTACTATCAGGTTTTGCTGGCATTGGGCCTTACCATGAAATAAAGCTCCAATACAATGAATTGGCACTTATCTCACTTTTATTCTCACAAGCAAACAATTTCATTTTCTATATTGCTCTGACTGGGGTTGGAGAAAGAGAAAGAGAGTAGAGAGAGGAGAGAAAGAAGTGGAAGAGGGCAGAGAGAGAAGAGGAAGAGAGCAGAGAACAGAGGGCAGACAGCGTGGGCTTGCAAGCTTTGGCTTAAGAAGGGTTGCGGAGGCGAAAGTGGCAGTTGCTGACTGGCAGGGTGGCTCAGGAATAGTGAGTAGACACTGTGTCCTGCAGGGATTGGTCGAGAAAACCTTTGAATTTGGCTCTTCGACTTGGCACCCTTCGGAGAGGAGGGGGAGGGGTAAGGGATTCCGTGATGTTCTTGAGAGTTGAAAACTTCAGCGGGGAGTCTCCCACACACCCACCAATGCCAATGGGAGAGAAAGCAGGAACTGGTGTACTCAGGGATGAAGTTGACAGAACTCTGATTTCAGGAATGAGGAGTGCGAGATGAAGAGGAGCAAAGGAGGAGCCCCCAAAAGGCTAAGACGGCTCTGCTGAGATAGAGAAAACTTGCAGAAAAGCCAGTGCAGTGTTGGAAGTCAATGTAGAGTTGGAGTCCAGAGATGCCCTCAGATGAAAAATGGAGCACCCGAACAGGTACATGATTCTGAAGATTAGAACAAAAGCCAGTGGAGATACAGATTGGGTGTTGGACTAAATAGCAACATACAGAAATAAAAACCAACTGAATGTGTAAATTACTCATAGAAAATATAAGAATGGGAAAAGGATAGAGTTTAGATGAAGACCCCTGGAAGTAACAATAGATAAAAAGATTTCTGCAAAGAATCCTGAAATGATATAATTAAAGAAAGAAGAAAAACAAAAACAACAAAATAGAAGAATAGTATCATGCCTATTTGATAAGGCTTGCAGATAAGATCAGAAATTTCTGTAAATGTCTTCAAAAGGTAGGTGATTTATCAAACAGTTAAAATTTAAGATAAAAATGTCTCAAGTTTCTTAACTATAATGGACTTTTACATATAAAGAATATTCTTCAATCAATAAAATTAAGAACAGCTTATCAAATATTTATAATCATTGACATTCTTTCCTTAAAGGAGGAAATAGCCAATTTGGTTTAAATCAGTCACATCAATTTTCAGCATAAAAATTTTTTCCATGTGGACGAATGTGATCTGAGTCACAAACAGTAAAGAAATTGAGTCATGGACAGTAAATTGATTTGGATTATGGTGACCTCCCACTTAAGAAAAGATTCTCTATTTGCATAAACATAGCAAAGTTTCTGCTCTGTATTTCTGTGTCACAAGGAAAAATGAGATATATTTTATCAAAGTGTTAGAGAATGTGTTTGGAATCATTTGACTTAGAATATAAATTACATGGCAGAGAGCAAGTTCACATGAAAGTAGGGGCTCTGAGAAGACTGGCAGCCAGCTCCCCGTGTCCCTGCAGGCATGGATTCCTGACTGGGCTGCATCCCTCTGGTCATAAACAACACTGATACCAGACTTCCAGGAAGGACAACAGAATGAGTTGACTAATTTATTTATTAATGGCCAGTGAATCTCCTGGTTGACACAGAGCTAGATCGTGAGGACGGATATTCAAGTTATCCTAGTCCAAAATTGTTATGCTCTGTGAATAATGAAGTGAAAATAAGGCATGTATTGTCTTTTAAAAAAATGATAAATAAGAGTGTCATTAATGGGTCACTTTCAGTATGCTCTTTTCTATTGCCTCTGAGAACGAAGCCAAAGGTTTTCTTTTCTCCACCTGTTGAAAATGACTGACAACTAAAGTTCATTGTGTTCAACTTTGAATTCAAACTTCTGATTTTTTCCTACTTGAGGAATCTCTTGGCTGACTGCTCCATTCAGCAGTGTGTTCATTACATTCCTCTTTTGTCTATTCTGAAAATCCACCCCCCAAAATTTAACCTTTAGCTTTCTTCAGCAACATAAGGCCCAGGCGAAGTCTTTTATAGTTGTATCTTTTTTTTTTTCCACTTAAGCCTTCTTTTTTCCCCCTTTCTTCTAAGAAGTCATTATTAGGTTTTAAGTTTCAAGCAGGCCTGAGAACAACAACTAAATTAACAAGGCACCCTCCTGGGTGTGCTCCCTTTGGCAACTTTTCCAAGTCACCAAAATAAATCAGATGTGCCTCAACTTGTGATGGAGTTACACTGTGGTAAACCTGCCATGAGCTAAAAATATCTTGTTGAAAAATGTGTGAGAACACCTCAATTACTGAACTTTATAACTTCGCTTAGCCTACCTTAAACCTTTTCAGAACATTTCATCAGCCTATAAAATCATCAAACACAAAGTCTATTTTATAATGAAGTGTTGAATAGGTCAGGTAACTTATGGAAGAGCTTACAGAAAGTGAAAATCAGAACAGTTGTATGAATCTTGCTCTCATACCACATTAAGTAAAAAAACAAAATCAGTCAAACCATCTTAAGTTGGAGGCCACCTGTATGGTTTCATGAGACAGACTCTCTTCACCAAAACATCAAGTTGAACAAATAATCCAACGAATTTGTTATGCACGTGATAGCAGCAGCTAACTAACACTGGGAGACTGTTGCTTCAACATACAAAACTATGTTTAATATTGGCTTTGCTCAACCTGCACCGTGCTTACTATCTTCTGTTGGCACCTTTGATCTATTTATTTTTCTTTCTTCCTACAACAGTATTTTATCAGTCAAGTCTTATCTAAAGTGTCCCTTCTTCAAGTATATTCAGTTGAAAAGATTCCTCAATCCTGATCTCTTTCCCATAACCCAGCATTATTATTCATTTGGAACTTACAACAGGATGCAATTATCATTTTTAGTTTCTTCACCTTTCCACCCCCATCAGCATTTCTTCAAAATAGTGTGGGTCCTTGATTGACTTGTTTCCCACATGCTCCAAATATTGAGAGAAAGCCTGAGTTGCACTGAACAGATCCACAAATATCTGGTTAAAAAGTAAATGAGTGATTTGACAATAGGTGGGGTTGAATATTATTGTCTTTATTTTCCCAATATAATTTTGTTCTTTGGCAGATTGTATTGTTTTCTCATCATTCTATTGAATACACTGTCTTTTCCCTATTGTGTGCTCTTAGCACCGGTGATAAAGATAAATGGATAAAAAATACATTGATTCATTTCTGAACTCTCTGTTCTTTCCCATTGGTCCATATGTCTGTTTTAATGCCAGTGTCATGCTTTCTTTTTAAACCACTGTAACTTTGTAGCGTAATTTAAAGCCAGGAAGTAGGATGCTTTCAGCTTTGCTCTTTTTGATTAAAATTAATTTGACCATCGAGGGTCTTCTGTGGATCTATATGAACTTTAGGGTTGTTTTTCCTATTCTGTAAAAATGGCCATTGGATTTTATGTAGGGATTGCACTTAATATGTACATATCTTTAGTTAGTATGAACATTTTAACAATATCATTTCTAGTCCACGAATATGGAATAGATCTTTATTTTCTCTGTATTTTCTTCAATTTTTTTCATCATTTTTTTCAATGTACAGATCTTTCACCTTCTTTAAACTGATTACCAAGTATTTTGTTCATTTTGGTGATATTATAACTAGATTTTTTTAGATTGTTGTTAATATAAAGGAAAACTGATTTTTTAATTCTAAAACTTTATTGAATTAATTTACAAATTTTATGTGATTTTAGGGGGGTATCATTCAGGATATTTTCTGTGTAGGAAATGTCATCTGCAAAAAGAGAACTTTTTTTTTTTCTTTCTTTCCAATTTGGACACCTATTTTTTTTTTCCTGCTTAATTGTTATGGCAGGATTTCCTGTACTATATTGAATAGAAGTCATAAGACTGAGTACAGTGTCCTATTTCTTATCTCAGGGAAAAGCTTTAGTAACCTTTGCTGTGGGCTTTACATATACAGCCTTTTACTATGCCTATGTATGTTCTTTCTATACATAATTTTTGAGAGTTTTTAATCATGAAACATTATTAATTTTTAAAAAATAACCTTTCTGCACCCATTCAGATGATCATAAGAGCTTATTTTTCATTCTATTTTATGATGCATCACATTTATTGATTTGTGTATGTTGGTTCATCCTTACATTCTAGGAAAAAATCCTACCTCATCATTGTGAATGATCCTTTCAATGCACTGTTACATTGGAATCGTTAGCATTTTATTGAAAATTTTTGCATGTATGTTCTTTAAGGATATTGGCTTGTAATTTTTTTTTCTTGTAGTGTCTGACTTGGTATCAGAAGAGTAATGCTTGCCCTATAAAATGAGTTTTTGAAGCGTTTCCTTCTCTTCAGGTTTTTGGAAGAGTTTGAGAAGAATTGGCATTAATTTTCCTTAAATGACTTATCAAATTCACTAATGAAACCATCAGGTCCTGGTCTTTTTCTGTTGAGATATTTTTGATTACTGATTCAGTCTCCTCTCTTGTTATTCATCTGCTCAGACGTTATATGTCTTCATGATTCTTGGCAGGTTATTGAAATGGTTTGGCCGATTGTATATTTCTAGGAATTTATCCAAGTCTTATAGATTATCCAATTTATTAACTTATAATTTGTAATCGTTTGTTTTTATGGGTGCTGGACTGGTAGCTTGGTTTAATACGAGGGCCATGCTTTCTTTTTAAACCACTGTAACTTTTTTAGCATAATTTGAAGCCAGGAAGTGGGATGCTTTGAGCTCTGCTCTTTTTGTTTATAATTAATTTGACTATTGAGGGTCTTTTGTGGATCTATATGAACTGTAGAGTTAGCCTAGAGCCTGGAACCACAAAAGCTGATCTGGAGTCAGGATATGTGGGTGCTGGCCTGAAGGTCAGGTTTGTAGTGACTCTACTGAAACATGGAGTTATGATGGTTAGCCTAAAGACTGGGGGTTCAGGAAACAGCCTGGTGCAGAGGAGGTTTGGGGACTATGTATATGGGCCCAGACAGGTTCTAGGATATAGAGTCAGACTATAGGCTCAGGAGATTCTGGAAACATTAGTCCTGTACCAGAGGCCAGCCTGGAATTTCAGGCAGGCCTAGAACCTGAGTCTGAGGGGCAGGCTTGGCACTGGATTTCACTAAGGTGTGCCTATTGCTATGGTCAATGGAAATGTCAAGTGCTAACTTCCTCCAATTCCCCACACAGAGGTTATCTTTTTGCTAGGGGAAGAGTGACCTGGGCAATAGGAAACTATCTTTCCCACCTACTTCAATGCATCTTTTCTTAGTTTTATGCTATATTCATGTGCTACAATCTTTTATCTGGATTGCTTGGCTCTTATAAAAGTATTTCAAGTGTGGATAGTTTTTCAAATTGATGACAAGTGCTGGAAGATCCTATTCTACCATCATATTGATGGATACTTAAAAAGAAAGTTTATATTGTTGACTTGACATTTTTCTTCTTTTTAATTTAAGTATTCAATTTTATAATCTTTTCTGTTTTAATTTTTCTCCCTTTTTTGATGTGTCATGCTTCATTGTTATTTAGTTAAAAATACTTTGTTATTTCCCTGTCACCCCTGTCACTTTTCCCCAAACTCAAGATAACATTTAAAATGAAAACACCACATAGTCCTTAAAAGGGCGGGGAAAAAAGGAGAAATTGAACATAAAAGAGAGGATAAATGAAACACATAATGGGAAAATAGTAAGTATAAATTCATACATCTAAATAATTACATTTGATTACCCATTCCTCCAATTTAAGGACAGAAATTATTGGAATAAATGAAAAATCAAGAGCCCCCAAGAGAAATACATTAAAAATAAAGAATTGGGTAGGTTTGGGTTGAAAAAAATATTCTTGTTGCTACTCAAGCAATACATATAAAAAGATTAGAGTGTATATATTAGGATCATAGAGACTTCAAGGTAAAGAATATTAACAGAGATGAAGAGGGACATTTCATAATGCTAAAAGTTCAGAACACCAAGGAGATAAAACAATCATAAATGTAATCGGTCTTATGATCTTTGGGTTCTGCATCCAATGATTCAACCCAACATGGAACAAAAATACTTGAAAAAAATTTCATCTGTGCTAAACATCTATAGACATTTTTCTTATCATTCCTTAAGTAATACAATATAACAACTATTTGCATAGCATTTGCATTGTATTAGGTATTGCAAATATATAGGCAGGTGTGCATAGGTTATATGCAATAATATGCCATTTTATGTAAGGGACTTGAGAATCTGCAAATTTTAGTATTTGTGGGGTTTCTGAAATCCATCCTTCATGGATATGCAAGACCAATGCATTTACAAGGAATGGGAGAGAAAAAAAGAACTACTTACATCCTTAGAAAGAATATAAGCCACATTGGAACTAATCAATTATAAGTCAAGAAACTAGATACCAGCTAACTTGAGCAATGTAGACACAATAATCAGCAAATTAAAATTATCATCATAATAAAAGAACCATGGCAAAAAGATTTCATCTCAGACATGGGAAAATTATAAATAACATAAAGTAAAATTATGTAATAATATTATATATGCATTTACATATTATTTTATTAGGTAAACAAAAACACTATTTTTATGAAGACCAAATTATTTCTAAAAAATTCAATACTGATTCATCATTAAAAAAAAAGCTAATTTCATAGCAGGTATACAAATACATTTTTTCCCCAATGAGAGTTTCTAGGAAAACTTTAGCATATATAATACTTAATGAAGACAATTTAGAAAAAGCATTCCTCTTAAACGTAAGAATTGAGACACTTGCTATGTTCCTGTCCAGTAAATAGTGTGCTGGAGATATTTTATATATTAGAATGAGAATTCTAAATACAGATTTGTGATTCTTTGGATATGTATTGTTAGATATTATTCTAAAAGTTTTTATTGAACAGTGTCAAATTTGTAAGCGTCATTGGGATGCCCATCCAATTCACAATAATCTTTCTATATATGCTGGCATCTTTGTAAAATTATTGACTTTGATATTATATTATCTTGACAAATATTAAATTTAGAATCCTGTTAGATTACATTTTATGAGGTTGCTTATTGTATTACCATAAGTTATTTTATTTTTCAGCATACTGCAAAAAAAATATTTTCTATGAGATACATCTTTTTCTCTAATTTCATTTTCTTTTAATTGACATTTTTATTTTTTTTATGGCATGTGTGTGTGTGTGTGCGTGTGTCACACACACACACACAGACATATGTGTTCCTATTTATCTGAATGGAAATGTTATAAATTCTTTCCAAAAATAACTTCTAAATGTATAGATATTGAAAACCATTGTTCAATTCACCTAATAATTTAAAGTAAAATCTCAATCATTAATGCTCTAATATTTATTCTTTTTTTAAAAAATATTTACTTATTTATTTTTGCATTACAATTCAATTATTATTAAGAATTGACATTTTAAATGCCATTTTTAGTAAAATTTTGTGATTTGTATGAAAAATGTAAACATAAGAAAAAGTAGTTATAAGAATTAGAAGGGACAATATTGAGAGTATTTACATTCAACTCAGTACTCTATGTATATACATATATAATTTGATAGTTTACAAATATAAACTACTAAGCTTGTGAGAAGGTATGATATAATTGCTGGATTATTATATATTTAATTATAATAAATCCTCACGTAAAAATTAATAGCATTTCTAAATGCCTATAATAATTAAAGAAGTAACTTTCAATTCTGGTTATGATAGAATAACTCCATTTCTGCCCACATCCTTTGAGGGCGGTAGAAATGTGATTCCCCTCGGAGGAATGGGCTGGCTGAGAAATAAAAGCTAAGAGAAATAAAATGGTGAAAACCCCACAGAACCCCGAAAGTAGTTTCAAAAGCAGGGGCAGGACGGGCAAGCTGATCAGACCCATCGAGTGTCTGGCAAAATGGACTTGTGCCTGCTTTATTTATATGGGGAAACGTCAAAGGCCATTCATAGAATGTTCTCCAAAAAAGGTTAAATTGGGCTGTTCAGTTCCTAATGGGTTACGCCCATTTCTGGAGCTACTATGAGGAACCTTTCTAGTAGAGTGGAGGGAAAGGTCATGTGCATTGGGCAACCTATTCTCCTGGGAGAGCCACAGAACCATCCCAGTGCCAGGCCTTTTTCTCCCTGAATTCCATGCAGAGAGAAGATCCTCATGTATTCATGGATGGATTCCCACACTCCATGATCTAACCAGGAAACTCATGGTAACCTCATTGATTGTAGTATGAAATTTCACTCAGAAGGATTCTCAGCACAGCATTGTGGAATGTTGGCTTTAAGAAGGAAGTTTAGCTGGGATGACAGCATAGGACTGATATCCCAGTAACTAAGGAGGCTGAAGCAGGAGGATCACAAGTTCAAGATCAGCCTCAGTAACTTAGTAAGGCGAAAGAAAGAAAGAAAGAAAGAAAGAAAGAAAGAAAGAAAGAAAGAAAGAAAGGAAGGAAGGAAGGAAGAGGAAGAAAGAAAGAGAGGAAGAAAGAAAGAAAGAAAGAAAGAAAGAAAGAAAGAAAGAAAGAAAGAAAGAAAGAAAGAAAGAAAGAAAGAAAGAAAGAAAGAAAGAAAGATGTACTGGGGATGTAGCTCAGTGGTAAGATGGCTCTGGGTTCAGTTCTTAGTGAATAAAAAAATATATAGAAAAATGAATAAAAAGGAAACTTGAAAATTATCTAGTTTTGTTGTTTGCTTATTTATTTTTATAGATGAGGAAAGTTAACCAAACTAGTTAGTAATGGAGACTTGAAGCAAAAGTCTTTGATGATGGGATGACTGTTCTTTTCTTTATACTAGTCATTCCTGAAAAACTAATAGAGATTTAGGAGATGCTTAACTCTTTCAAAAAGTCAAATATAACACATACTTATGTTGGGAAACACCTCACACACTAAAAATAGCATTGTATATAGTCAATATAGTACTATTGGTTATCTTGTGTTGTTACGAAAATGGTTTAAACCATGGGTACAAATGAAAGATGTATGAAATAATAAAAGAAGTCTTTGATGGGAAATTCAGGAGCAAGGGTTAGTCAATCTATTCTGACATGAAAAACATGGATTTTATAAAAAAAAATTTCCATTAACTAGCATATACTATTATCTCACTGTCTTTGTAGGAGTCTAGGAATTAAAGAACATTTATTACTACAAGGAATCTATCTGGCTACTTGTTCTCCACAAGAGTCATTAGTGAAAGCTGGCTTTGAACTGCATGTGAGTCATCTTTAAAAATAATTTAATAAGGCATCTCACCATGATAGGACACATGAGGTTTGTTTTCCTTTTAAATATGAGTAGCAACTAGGCAACTAAAAAACAAAGCTTCAAAAGTAAGCAGCATTTTGGAAATAAATTTGAGGTCATTTTAACCAGGAGACAGAAGATGCTGTCTAATTAAGATAACCAAGTATGGTTTAAAAATTTGAATAGTTTTTTAAAAAATCACTGTTGTCTCTAAAGTTTCAAATTTACTAGTAGACCTACGAATCAAGTCCTTGTAATTATTATTCTTTTTAATGCTCCTATTTTCCTCTGTACAACTAGTTAATATTTCAAGTCCAAAGAGTCTGTCTAGTTCACACACATTGCTGTCTAGGTAACATGGTTTCTTTAGCCTTTTGAGAAGACGTAAAAATTGATATGATTTATAGTTAAATAAATGGTGTTATGTTATTTTAATATACCAAAGCTATGAAGTTAAACTTTAAAGAGATAACTTTTAAAATGATGGTCATTTACATTCTTCATCTTCAATAACAAATGTTTTAACAGAAACTTGGAAAATTCTGGTGAGCAAAGAGGGAGTACTTTCTGACCAAGAGATGTTGAATATTGAAATATATTAACAGGTTAACTCTTTACCTTGGTAAGATGAATATTCAAATTTAAGATAACATAGGCAGAAAAAAACACATTTAAATTTGAGTGATTGCATAAATAGGTGTGAATATAAATATGAAGCTCTATCTAATGTCTTTAAAATCTTTAACTTAGAATTATTCTCAAATTGTAGAACTAAAATGGATTTCAGAGATTATTAGATCCTAAAATATACAAAGTTAGAACCACAAAAACATCTGAGACATCATAAAACCCCTAGGTCTATATGAAGAAACTGAAGTATGGGAATTTCAAAAACTTATCTAAGATGCTTTATCTGGTTTCAAGGAAATTTTGCAGTAAAGTTACCACTGACCTTTTAATTTAATTTAATTTAATTTGGTTCTGGGGATTGAACTTGGGGCCACTCAACCACTCAGCCACATCCCCAGTCCTGTTTTGTATTTTATTTAGAGACAGGGTCTCACTGAGTTGCTTAGCACCTCACTATTGCCAAGGCTGGCTTTGAACCCATGATCCTCCTGTTTCAGCCTCTGAGCCACTGGGATTACAGGCGTGCACTACTGTGCCCAGCACCATTGACATTTTAATCATTATTCTATATATATAAGAAGAAGACTGGAGCTTAGAGATTTGATGAAATAAATACATAGGAGAGCTTGGATATTCAAATGTCAGTCTGGAAAAGAGTATTTCCAGTATCAGTTGGGAATACAGAAAGAAACCCCAGGTTTTCTTTGTTCGACTTGAGTTTCATTTTGTTTGTTTTTGAGCAGTTGTTTTCCAGGAAAGAAATCTGTCTGTCATCATCTTCTCGAAAACCAGAATTTGAGCAGAAAGGCAATACCAGTGGTTGAGAAGGAGGACAGATCTCTGAGCTGGCTTGAAGGAGGTGGCACAGCTGTCTGGAGCAATACTGACTATATTTAACAAAAGTGATATGCTGCGTTAATCAGGGGGCTCAGGACCATTTCAGTGTCTACTTGCATCCTTTCTCAGTTACAGGCAAGTTTAATTTGGCAGTGGTTAAGCAATCTGTGATTCTTAGCTCCACAGACAAGAGAGACTGTAATTTTCTGGTCCTCCTTATTGAGATCAATAAGCAAATTATACAGGAGGCCATGCATGTCTGAAATAATGAAATAGAATCTCCGGGACCTGCTTTGTCCATTCCTCCCTCCTTATTTCACAAAGGACCCAAAGAAAGCTGGGATTTAAAAATAAATAAATAAAAACAAATCGACCCTGCTGTTTGTTTATTTTAGTTGAAGCATGCTGCAAACTACTTGAGTTGTGTGAAAGAAAAGTGCAGAATAAGAAGCTGTTATTTTTCAAAGGCTGAAAGCAAAGAACAATGAAAGTAACAAAGAGAGCATATCAGGTCTGAGGTAGCTGCCTCTGTGTAGGGGGTTGAATGCTGGGGATGGAGTGGGTGGAGGGGAGACACATACTTTATTTAAATATGGCAAAAACTAGAGACTGAATTATTATGCTTAAATCCTCTCTTCCAAATTAAGTCACCATATGCTGACTCTATTCCACTTCTTTGCTTCATAAATTATGTAGTAAAAAATACTTTGCACATAAATCATATTTTGTTACACTCTCAGCTCTGAGTGGGTCCATGTAACTTATTTTAAATCCAATCTCAACTTTTCCAATTTTTCCCCCTAAGTATGAAATCTTTCCTTTTATCAAATCTCTATCAAATTTTTTTACTACTTTAATTTCATGTTGGCATTGCTAGTTACCTATTTTCATGACAAATTCTTGGGGAAATAGGAATTATTCCCCATTTAAGGTGTATTAAACACATCAATGATCAAATGAAATGAAATATTCTGAAAGTAGATTATATTTCTTTCAAACAATATGTTGATGTTTTGTGGATATGACTCTTTAAGAGATTATTATCACATATTTTAATTGTAATGTTTTGTATAACATGACAACATTTATTCACACAACAAAGTGTGACTCAGTCTAAATGCACATATCTGAAGTTCAATGCAAAATCCTAGGGTAATTTTGACATAATAAGTATGGAAGAAAGTGGCTATGATATGTGTTTTAAGGAGAAAAATAAGCCACTCAGCCCCAAAAGTAAAGAAGTTTACACCAAAAATTTGCTTTATTTTTTTCCTTAAAGGATCTAGTGATAAACACAGTGACTATATATTATAAATAGAGCAATGTACATCACATCTATACTTAAAATTGGAAGACATGGTTGGCATGACTTAGCTTGGCCATGTTCTTTTATTGTGGAAGAAACAAAGGTCTAGAAAATTAAAACAATTGACTCTAGTTCAAAAAGCTGTTCCAGAACTCAGGTTTCCCACACTCCTCCTTTTAATGGAAATGGCAGAGCTGGGGCAGAGTTGGAGGATTCTGACAGAGCTAAATTTCAATATTATGTGGACAGAAGTTGACTTACTTCTCTGAACCCTTCTTTTATCATCAGTGATACAAACAAAAACAAAAACAACCTTTCGAATTTGTTGTGAGGATTAGAAATGTATATAAAATACTTAACACAGGGCCCAATATGTGGTCACTATGCCAACACTTGATCTCAGTGTAAGGTGGAAACTTGATTAGAGGAAGAGAAATTCCTACATACCAGTTTGATGTTTTTCTTAGCTATTTATTTTAAACCATTAATTAAGTCCTGCCATAATCCAGCTTCATTATACAGGCAGGCATACTGAGTATATAAAAGTAAAATTCACTTTCTGAGATTTGTCTTTATGATACTGTTTTCGCTTGAAACACTTGCCAGAGAATACACAGCAACACAGGAAACTGAGCTAGGAACAGGCAGTAGGCAATAATGGGAGCATTTGGTGTAAGGGTGTCCCAAAGTATCTTGAATGAGTAGAAGAATGAGATGATACTCTGGCTCCCAAAGTTGTGCTCTGTTCTTTATCTCAGGTATAACTGGGATGTATATAAAGTACCATGGCTCATTTCTCACAAATAGAATTGAGGCAATTTTAAAATTTAACAGGGAAATACATTGTCCACTGAGGGACAATGTAATAATATATAATTAAAATGAAACAAGATTTGTTCTAGCAGAGCGAGGCACAATGATCTGTTCTAAGAGATGAAAACTAGTGAAGTCTTGACTATAGAAATATTATATGTTCTATCAGAGAGATCTTAAGAAAAAGAAGTAGCCATGAAAAGTATCACCAATAAAAAATCATCTTACGTGTCCAGATTATCAAATGAAGGAGTCTCCAGGACATTCAGAACAAATTTCATTACAAATTCTGTCAAAACTTGTATGTTAGTATTACACAACTGGCCATCATAATGTCTCTTCAAGTATGAGAACTATTTTTCTAATATTGAAAAGTTGCAGCATTTTTTCCTGTATATTCTTGTTAAATTTCCCAATGTCACTTAAAACAATGCCATTTCCCCCCAAAATTCCACCATGTATTTATTTATTTGCTAATAAATTGGCAGCAATGAAGCAAAAATTAATTCACACATCAGGTAGCAATCCCAAATTATCAAGGCTTTTTCTTGTTAAGCATTACACAATGTTTGCTCATTTTTATTGATTTACTCAAATATTAGTCATTTTTAAATTAATTCTTATTTGTTTTTTAATAATAAGTATAATTTGAATGGTCCCCAAATTTTTGAGTATCCCTTAAATAATTCATTATGATTGTCCAGTTTCAATACTTTAAATGTTAAGTATGACTCCTTCAAATATAAAATTGGTATATATCATGAACTTGTTAACTCAAGTATGAATAAACTAGAATATAAAATATTTCAAAAAGCATTTGAAGTACATGGAATTTATAGATACATAAGAAATAAAGTGTTAGCATTAGGTTGCTAAGTTAATACATAACTGGTTAATGTCCTTCAAGGCATTGAAACTGTACTCTTTAAAGATATCTTTTCTACTAAAATGAAATCTGCAAAGATAGCATATTACTTCCCAGAACTTGTGATCTTTAATAAAACTAGCAAAGTAAAATGATGCATTTTTCTTAAAAATTAAATAGTCCTTTGAAACTGATAAATAAATGATCCATTGTTTGACATGTTCTGGAAAGGACATGCTATTTATCATTTTTAATTTTTTTGCCTACTTTTAGATAATTTTCCTTAATATGGTTTACAAAAGTCTCTTTATAATTCTTCACTTTTTTTCCCATCTTATTTCGTATTAGTTTTCCATTGCTACCATAACAAATTTACCACAAACTCAGGAGCTTAAAATAACACATATTTATTATAGTTCTGTAAATGAATCATCTGTTTCAGGTCTCACCAAGCTAAAATTAAAATGTCAGCAAGCTGTATTCCTTTATGGAAGCTCTGGAGGACAATCTGACTAGGTTTGTTGACAGAACTGTATTTATTGCTGCTATAAGAACAGACCCTTAAATTCTTACTGGCTGTCAGCTGAGGGTTCTTTCACTGCTTCTAACAGTTGTCACATTGCTTGGTTCATGGGCTCCTCCTTCTGTCTTCAAGTTCTTCTGTTGTTTCTGGCCCATCCTTCTGCCTTCCTATTCCATATTGGAGAACTCTTCTAATAAGATTAGACCCACCAGAATAATCCAGGATAATCTCCCTGTTGGTACAGTGAATTGTGGTAGTGCTGGAGTATTTTTGCTGATGGTGTCACCGGTGGTACAATTTTTCAAAGGAGCCCTCAATTGGCTTAATGTCATGGCATTTTGCATCCTCCTCTACTAGTGATGGTCTAAAATTTGGGGGCCAACAGGGGTGAGGCAAAGAACCTCACCCCCCCACAGGTGCAAAGGCCTATCCACAAGTATGGCTGTATGCTGGACCGGTAGTCAGTGACGGGTATGATCCAATTGCAGTGGTACCAACCTAAGACAGGAGGCTGACGCCTAGAGGTCAGTTCATCCGATGACGGGTAAGGACCATATGTTGAATTGGACTGCCTAACAGGCACGGTCCCTAAGCCACATGCTTGTTGTTTAAACAGAGAGGGGGAGATGTTGAGAGCCACAGCCAAAGGGGCCCCAGCAAACTTCCAGCTGCTGGCTGATGATTGGCTCACAGCGGCCCCAGCAACATCTAGCTGATTGGCTCCTCGGCCCCAGCAACATCTAGCTGATTGGCTCCTCTGCGGTGATGCTCATTGGACTGTTTCCCTGCCCTTTCAGACCACGGAGCTGCTCATTGGGGGACTTTTTTGGCTCCGCCCACGTGACCCAGCCAATCGGCCTCAAGAGCAGGAGGATTGTGGGAGGTGGAGAGAAGCTGGTGTGGGAGAGAGAGGCTTGGGGAAAGCCGGTGGTGGCAGTTGAGGCTCTGAGGGTTTTTCCTGAGAGACTATTTTGTTTGTCGTGTGTGGTTCTAAAAATAAAGTTAGTTTCTTTTGACAAGTGGCTCCTGATTGTGCCCAGCCAGACTGCGGCACTATGTCTACAGCCCTAACTATATGTTAATTCCTTTTTGCCCCATAAGGTAACAGTCACAGATTTGGTGGCTTAAGAGATACACATCTTTGGGGAGGTTATTATTATGCTTATCATACACTATAAGTATCAAATTCATTGTAAATTATGAAGTTGTGCATCCATTACTCAAATCAGTTTTAGATTACATGTCATCACCCCTCAAATTTTTCTTGAGTTAATTTGTAGGTATGTTCATGACCTCAGCCCTAGGCAGCTGCTGATTCACTTTGTGTATCTATAAATTTTCTTTTTCATGATATTTTATGTAAAAATACCAAACAATATGTAATCTTTTGCATCTGGCTGTTTTCATTCATCATATTTTTGAGTTTCATCTAGTCTCAGTTTAGCATACATTGGTAGTTTGTTCTGATCACTGACTATTGTATAGATTGTGCAAATTCTATTTTTAAATCCATTTATTGGTTAATAGACAATTCAACTGTACATAGTTGTTGACCAGTTTGAATACAACAACAATGAGTATTTTCATATGCCTTTATGCCCAAGTATATTTTGATTTCTCTTAGGTAAATTTCTAGGAGTAAGATTGTTGGGCTATAAGGTGATTTTTGTGTTTAATTTTTTTGTTTTTGCTTTTCTTTATTTTGCAGTGCTAATGATCAAACCCAAGTTCTGTACATGCTGGGCAAGCACTCTACCCCTGAGCCATACTCCCACTTCTTATACTTATTTATTCCAGAGAACTGCCAAATATTTCCCAAAGAGGTTATATCATTTTACATCCCTCTATTAATGCAGGAGGGTTTTGGTTTTTAATTTATTGTCTTTTAATTATTGCCTATCTATTGAGTGTTAAATACTGCAGATTTAAAGTGCATTTTCTTAATGACTTATAAGTTTGAGCACCTTTTTCATGTCATTATTATCTGTGTGTGTGCATACATATATATATACATATATGCATAGGTATATATATATATATATATATATATATATATATATATATATACATATATGCATAGGTATATATATAATTTTTTTAAAAACTGAAATACCTTTTCAATTACTTGCCCAAATTTTAGTTGGGAACTTTTCTTTATATGAAATTGTAGAGTTTTTTTTTTTTTGTATGTAACTGAAAATTGAAGATAATTTTATTATCAAATATTTGACTAAATGTTCACTGAGTATGAAAATCTCAGAAAAATAAATAAAATTCTCAGACAAGATGACCTCTTTTAAGGATAATCTGAATTAATGCTTAACATAGAGAATATAAGTAGCTCTGTTAGAAAAAAAAAACTACTTCCATATAAAATAATAATATATACACATTTAAAAAATATTTATATTCACATATTTTTTTCAAGAAATCTTCTTTCCCTTCTTGTTTACTAAATGAAATGTATTGCCTAGTCTTTCTCATTCTCAATGCCTCCACCTTGTTAAACCTGAAATCATTTGGTATAACCTTCTTTCTAGCCAAAAGGGAAAGTGAGCTTCTGCTTTTGTAGAACTCTGTGCTGCAGCCAGCAGGAATGTTAAAACCAAAAGCAACAGCCATCCTCCCACTCTTCCACCTGTCTTCCTACTTTTCTACTCACCAGGTGTATCTTGCTGCCAGCCCATCTGAAAATCCAGCCAAACCCCAACTTTCATCATCCTGTGTGGCTACTGGCTATCTTGCATCATCAACTCATTTACAGTCACTAATACTCCAACTGCTAAAAGAACACTTATCTTCATTTGCACTCAGGTTGAATCATTATAAATATTCATTGACTTTAAGGGGTTCCAAGGTATGTCTATAATATCAGGTTTTCACTTCTTTTTCCAAGGCAAGCTGTTAAGAGTAGAAATATTATAATATTAAATTAGACTCCCAAGAAAGCGTGGATCAAGTGAATGCACTGCAGAAACCCAGCTTTGCTAGTAATTTTTCTGGTTTTGCCAAAGGACTTACTAGATGTCCTTGGGAAAACCATTTAAGCATTCTCCATAAGATTCCCAACTGAAAAATAGAGCAACTTTAAAATATATAATTTAAAACACAGAGATTTTAGGCGCGCGTACACACACACACACACACACACACGCGCGCGTGCGCGCACGAGTTAAATACTTTCCACTTTAACAGAAACTCTTCTTTCAGAATCTGAACGTCTTAATTCATTGCAATTGGAACACCTAACCTACTCTAGTGATTTCTCCCCTTTAACTTCAGAACTTCTATCCATTTTATTAAATTTCCTTAGAAGTTTCAAATGTAAATAAATTTCCTCCCCAATGGGACAGTCACTAATTGTTTCAAATATTTTATGTTCAGGTTAGGTTAAAATTTGCTCAAATGAGAGAACAGGTGTGAGCTCCTTTGATAAGGAGAACTCGTGTAGTGCAGAAATAGCTTTTGGCATAAACCCAAACCTTCAGGAGCAAGTATCCTAATTGGATAGCCCTTCAAAGAGGTGTATGCTACTACAGGATCATAAAAATGGGAACTACAGATAAACCAATATATTCGGGCCATATTTATTTTTAGAAAATCAACCTTAGGGATTGATAATCAACTGGAAGGGAAAATATTCTTGAATTGCTGCTTACTTTCAGCAGTTGACCACATCACATCACTGATATAAATCACTAGAGTAACAGCATCTACCTGGAATGGGAAAGGGTCATCTGGAGAAACTGAGAACCAGTTGCTTTTCTGTTTTTTTTTTTTTCCCCACATCTCATGGAATGGGGCAAGGAAGGGGGCTCCTGAGGAAGACAGCCATGATTGTCAAAGCTCTGTATTTAGACACTAAGTCTAAATTTACTTTGCCATTAGCCAGCCTCTCTTCAATAAGAACCATAAATTATGTGGTTTTTACAACAAAATTTTAAGAGATTACTTCCAAGTTTCTGACACCAATGAAATCGTGGGTATCTACAACAGGACTTCACCAAACTTTAAACCTGGGGCTGCAAAGCAAGGAAGAGCTCATAAAATGTAACAACAGTTGAACCTTCTAAATTACACAAAGGGAAAAGTAAGCAGCACTTTAAACAGGATTTTTTTTTCCTTTTAATGTCGTTTTATGGTATTTCCAAGAATACTTTCCTTACATGGGTTGATTTGATTGACTTATTTCCTTCGTGTTGACCAAAAGGATACTTGTTCAGATATATTCCTGAGTCTTCTAAGATGAATGGCACACCTCCATGGGAGAGTCAGCCTGCACCATAGATCCACCTTGTGAAGAGCACTACCACCTACTGGTAGTTATCTCAAACTGCAGCTTAGGTTGGCATAGACCCTGCGAGGGTGCACGCAGACTGGGAATTACAAAAGCAGACCAACTTACCATAGTGATTGAAAATTTTGGATATTTTATGGTTATTTTAATTTAGTCCTCAAATTTTACTGTTGATACACAGAAAGCAAAGAAGATCTTGCTTTGATAAGATGTACTTTGCATATTTTTTAAAGATAAAGCAGAATACTAGTTATAGTAGTAAGTATGACATTTAATCAATAATATACTATTGCAATAGTGTAAAGGTCAATGTGAACCGAACTCAACTTTGATTTGCACAGAGGTGACTGAACATTTTAAAGAGAGAGAGACAGAATATGTAGAAGTTGAGCAAGGCTCATCAGAGTCAGAAAAGTAAAGTCACCAAAAGCAGGAAAAGGGGTATGGATTCATTTGCAACCCTTAAGGGTTTGTTAACTGGGTCTGATTGAAATTGGGCTTCTACCCTCATGCAGAAGTTGGAATACAGGTGTTGGCTGAACTAATCACTAAATTCTTTTTGGCAGCCTTGGCTTTTCTCAGGCAGATGCTTTAAAATGGATTAGGCTCATCCTGGGGACCAGGTCTGAGCTTTAGGTATGATGCTGATGTTTGTTCAAGCCTTTATAAGCCAAGGTTGGTGTCTAGTTGAGAAAGGGCTTAAGAAGAAAACCTTGTCAACAGCAATTAAAGTAAACATGTACATATTGCCCAGAATTGGATATATCTGCTATATAAAAAAGGTTCAACTAATTTCCTTCCTTCCTTCCTTTCTTCCTTCTTTCCTCTTTCTTTTCCACCATAGATCCAATATATAGAGAAAACAATACTTTTACAAGTCACTTTGAGGTATTATGCTTCTTTGGTGATCAGAGGTAAGTTCTATAGTAAAATCTAGAAGTGACATTTAAAAAAATGTATTATTTAACTGCAGAACATTCAACCCACCCACACCAAAGCTGTGCTTTTATTAAAAAACCACTTAAAAAGGGCTGGGATTGTGGCTCAGCGATAGAGTGCTCCCCTAGCATGGGTAGGACCTGGGTTCGATCCTCAGCTCCACATAAAAATAAAGGCATTGTGTTGTGTCCATCTACACCAAAAAAATAAAAAAATAAAAACACTTAAACATAAAATCAACTGAAAAAAAAAGGTTTGAAGATTTTGAGTAGAAAAAATAAGAAATATAAATTAAAAACATGAATACAAAAATATGAATTAGTGTTGCTGTTTCTTTAAGAATCTACTCTTGTACATGTGTCTTGAGCTACTGTCAAAACACATGCTGACATATGTATAGTTTAGCACAACAAAACTGGGCTAGATAATAAAAGTTTTAGATAATAAAAGTTTTATATATGTTTTAGATATAATTTCAGTTTTTCACTGAAATTAAAACAGGTTAAATGACTTTCTATAGAACAGACTTGCATACGTTTTTAAGTGAAGGACCAGCTCTTCAAATAGTTTAGGCATTTTGTTCTGGGCAGTACTGTCTCTTGTTTTGACTATTTACCCTGCTGCAGGGAAGCCAAGCAGCCTTGAGCAATATGGGAATTCATGGGTGTCACTGGATCCAACCCATTGGCCTAGTTTGTCATCTCCTGCCTTAGAGCTTGTGTATTTATTTTCTAGTGATGTCTGGTGTTTTATTAAAACGGCTAGGTATATGCATAGGCATGTATCTGTACAGGTGCATCTGTATCTATATCTATCTGTCTATCATCCTCCTTGAAAAATACCTCCAGAATTACTTGTTGATAAAGCAAATGTGAGTTTACTGCTTATGATACTAAAAACTACCACTAACATGAAAGAATCTTAGAAAGTTCTTCAAGGGGTGGGGGACAAAGATGAGACATTTATAAGGATTTTGGAGTAATCAGTTTAAGGCAGCTATTCCAACATAGAGGGTTTGTTAAGACAATAGAGGTCATGATATATAATTTAGGATGGTGGACACAGTAAGGTAGGGTTTTTTATTTTTTAATTTATTTTTTTTAGATATTGATGAATCTTTATTTTATTCATGTATTTAAATGAGGTGCTAAGAATTGAACCCAGGGCCTCACACATGCTAGGCAAGTGCTCTACCACTGAGCCACAACTCCAGCCCCAAGGGAAGGGTTTTATAGTGGGGGGTTTCATGAGTCCTAAAAAAATGCAGTCTTTTAAAGCCTTTATCAAATGCTTTGAAATTTACCAAAATTTATCAAAATTTGAGTAGTCTGCTATTCAGATAAGTGGATTTTTGTCTTTCTGGACAAGGACTTCTTAAAACGTTGTGTTGAGGAAGACAGCTGAGTACTACAGTTATCTTGCTTCCTCACAGGAATTCAAATCCAGCAAGTTTTTCTTTAGACAATCTGATGGGGCAATTTGATTAGATGAGATGGCAGCATTTTCTCTTTTATGTAGAATGGACAACTGGAGAGGGGATAGTTAACTATATTCCAAGATGGAGAAGCTAGTAGGACAAGTGAAACAAATAAACAAGAATTCCAGGTATTCAAGGAATCTTGCCCAGTCATTGTTATTTAAAGAAATAAATCATGATTTCCAAACTACCAAAGAAAAAAATTAAGATAATGTATTAGCTCAAACTTTCCTATTATCAAAAAATAGACTTAACTTTTCTAGTTATAAATCATTATGTTTATATTAATGATTATCCCTTTTTATGGCATTTGCAGTTAAATGGATGGAGTTGGAGAATATCATGCTAAGCAAAATAAGCCAATCCCCAAAACCAAAGGCCAGATGTTTTCTCTGATATGCAGATGCTAATTCACATGGAGGTGGGCAGCTAAGGAAGAATAGTGGCACTTTAGATTAGGTAGAGGGGAGTGAAGGGAGGGGAGAGGATATGGGGATAGGAAGGGCAGTAGAATAAAACAGACATTATTACCTTACAAACATATAGAACTGTATGATCAATGTGATTCTATAACATGTACAATCAGAAAAATCAGAAATTATGCTCCATTTATGTATGATATATCAAAGTGCATAAATGCATTCTACTATCATATATAACTAATTAGAACAAATTTTAAAAAATTATTAAGTTAAAAAAAATGAAACTTTCTTTGGTAGTCATGTGTGCTTTTCTTCTTTCTCTTGAAAGCACTGGATCATTCATAGTAATGCCTTCAACCCCAAATCTTAAATTGTATACTACACAGCTCCACAACTAGAAGGTTGTATATCATACATACTGCAAATTTGCCCTGTATAGAAGTTTTTAAATGGCTTATTATAGGAAATAGAGGAGTCTGGGATATTGAGCTAAAGAGAAATTATGATACAGAATGAGCCATTGTTGTTGCTTTAGACAGTTTCTTACCCTATGAAACACATGTACAACATCATTGCTAATGGCTGTTAAACCATTTCCTGGAGTAACTGTCTTATACTACTCCCTAAGATACACTTTTTCTTGCAATCAAAACTTTTTCTCTATTACCAAATAATACTCTGCAAAATTGTGACTGTTAAATTTATGATACTAAAAAAACTGACATCATCTAGGTCCCCGAAATAATGCATTTACTTTTCAAATTTGTTTTATGCCCAAGCAAGGAGAGCTCCTAAATGTACCCAGTGTCATGTGCAAAGTACTCATTTTCAAACCAGCAAGCTATCATTACGCATATATTTATATTTCTCACTGTCCTGGCAGTTTGTGTAGAAGATTACCACAAATATAGGTCACGTCAGGGCATTTTAAGAAAATATTTGGGGTCATTTAAAGTCAGTGGCATACCACAGAATTATGTGAATTCCTGTGGGAACCCACCTTTCAGCAGTGAAGGTTGTGGTTTTTGCTAATTCTGGGGGAAAAATGGATAGCTCGTTGGGTGTTTTTAGACATTCCCATCACACGAAGGAAGAACAGTTCAAATGTGACTTAATTGACAAGAGTCAAGAACTGCTAATATACCCTTTCATCACAGGTGTTTAGGAAAAACAAGTTCATTTTTCTATCTTTTAACTCATTAAAATGATCTACGGCCAAGAGTTGCTCTTAAATTGAAGAGTAGGCAAATTTCGAATCAGTGTCTTGCCAAAATTGTTCAATACTGAGTGCAGCATGGAGAACTTCAAAGTCTCCATTTTCATCCTCAAATATATTGCAAAGTTTAGCTACAAGCACACCAGAAGCCTTAGGCATGATTTGCTGGCAGATGGACCGAAGACAGCAAGGTGGTAATTTTGTGGAAGGAACTGTTTCTGTGACAGAAGAGTAGACAGGTTGTTTGGCCCAAAGGGTGGCAGGTAGAAGCAAGACTCAGAAGAATGCAGTCTCAGTACTGGCAGGGAGTCAAATTCCCCATGGCTAAGACAGGTAAAGAGGAAGAAACAGGCAGAGGTGGGAGAGACAATGGGAAAGATCTTGTCATGGTGTGTTCGGCATAAGTGCACAGAAGTCTCTACAAAGAGAACAATATCCCCTCATCATTTTTCCTCTTTTTGTCAGAAAGACTTTCTTTGCAAAACAAATAGTGATATGCTAATATTGGAAAACTGGGCAATATTTTATAAATGGCAAATGATTATCACTTCCTGTGGTGTTCATTGTAATAACATTTATCATTCTGAATTCTTTCAGCATGACATTATTTCCTCTTCTTTGATCTCCCAAGAAAACCTCAAGCAATGTGTCACTGGCTAAACAGACCAGTGAAGAGAGAATATTAATTTTTTCCTCCTTCTGGTTATGAGTGATTTTTAAATGAAGACTCATCATCAAGTCTATGAAGAAAAAATTAGGCACAAAGTCTGACTGAATTGGATTAAGCCTCGATTTATGCTCTAATATTAGCTAAATCAAACTGCCATTTGCATTCAAATTTTAATTCTCCAAAATTACGTTAGATTACATACAAATAATGTAGAATCTCTTTCTGAAGCTGATATAAAATATTTTCTTTTGTTTAGTAGTGTTTTGTAGCCTAGGTGATCATGACATTATTATTTTCTATATTACATTTTCTATTAAGTTTCAGTTTTTTCCTTCCACTTCACATAATGTTCTTATAATAAAAGACATAGTTCAAGGCATTAAAACTAGTTCATGGTGTTGGACAGTTTAAGGAATCCTAGTTTAAGAACTGAATCTGAAACCCTTAAAATGACAGTTTTATGTCACTGACCATTTATTTAAATTAGTTCAAGCATCTTCAACAAATGGTGCTGGGAAAACTGGAAATCCATATGCAACAAAATGAAACTGAATCCCTTTCTCTCGCCATGCACAAAAGTGAATTCAAAATGGATCAAGGAGCTTGATATCAAATCAGAGACGCGCTGTCTGATAGAAGAAAAAGTTGGCTACGATCTAGAGTCGGTGGGGTCGGGCTCCAAATTCCTCAATAGGACACCCATAGCACAAAAGTTAATAACTAGAATCAACAAATGGGACTTACTCAAACTAAAAAGTTTTTTCTCAGCAAAAGAAACAATAAGAGAGGTAAATAGGGAGCCTACACCCTGGGAACAAATCTTTACTCCTCACACTTCAGATAGAGCCCTAATATCCAGAGTATACAAAGAACTCAAAAAATTAGACAATAAGAGAACAAACAACCCAATCAACAAATGGGCCAAGGACCTGAACAGACACTTCTCAGAGGAGGACATACAGTCAATCAACAAGTACATGAAAAAATGCTCACCATCTCTAGCTGTCAGAGAAATGCAAATCAAAACCACCCTAAGATACCATCTCACTCCAGTAAGATTGGCAGCCATTAGGAAGTCAAACAACAACAAGTGCTGGCGAGGATGTGGGGAAAAGTGTACACTTGTACATTGCTGGTGGGACTGCAGATTGGTGCAGCCAATTTGGAAAGCAGTATGGAGATTTCTTGGAAAGCTGGGAATGGAGCCACCATTTGACCCAGCTATTCCCCTTCTTGGTCTATTCCCTAAAGACCTAAAAAGAGCATGCTACAGGGACACTGCTACATCGATGTTCATAGCAGCACAGTTCACAATAGCAAGACTGTGGAACCAACCCAGATGCCCTTCAATAGACGAATGGATAAAAAAAAAATGTGGCATTTATACACAATGGAGTATTACTCTGCATTAAAAAATGACAAAATCATAGAATTTACAGGGAAATGGATGGCATTAGAGCAGATTATGCTAAGTGAAGCTAGCCAATCCCTAAAAAACAAATGCCAAATGTCTTCTTTGATATAAGGAGAGTAACTAAGAACAGAGTAGGGACGAAGAGCAGGAGAAGAAGATTAACATGGGGCTGGGGATGTGGCTCAAGCGGTAGCGCGCTCGCCTGTCATGCGTGAGGCCCGGGTTCGATCCTCAGCACCACATACAAACAAAGATGTTGTGTCCACCGAGAACTAAAAAAATAAATAAATATAAAAAGAAAATAAAATATCAGTTGTTTAAAAAAAAACAAAACAAAACAAAAAAAACATTTAACAGGGATGAGAGGTGGGAGGGAAAGGGAGAGAGAAGGGAAATTGCATGGTAATGGAAGGAGACCCTCAGGGTTATACAGTGGAGGAGGTAGAGAGAGAGGAGGGGAGGGGAGGGGAGAGGTGGGGAGGGGGGAGGGTGGAGGATGGGAAAGGCAGTGGAGCACAACAGACACTAGTATGGCAATTTGTAAATCAATGGATGTGTAACTGATGTGATTCTGCAATCTGTGTATGGGGTGAAGGTGGGAGTTCATAACCCACTTGAATCAAAGTGTGGAATATGATATGTCAAGAAATTTGTAATGTTTTGAACAACCCACAATAAAAAATTAAAAAAAAAAAAAGAAATGCTGAAATTTAAATGACCTAACTCTTTCAAAAGAGAATGCCCTTATCTTTCTTACACAGATACCAAAAGTTTCATGAATGTTTTCATAGTAGAAGATACTTTTTTCTTAGCAGTTTTATTTATTTTTATTACCGGCCTTAGAGACCTGTTACTTAGTACTATAAAAACAAAATAAAATTTCCTTGTTATTACCTAATGTTGATTAAGCTACTTATTCATTTATATTATTTTTATGTTGATGACACATATTGTCATTATCAACAAAGAAGTATACATTGTTCATGCTAATTTGGATTCTTTTTTTAAGTACTAAATCACTATTACTTGGGTAGCCCAAGATTTTTGTTTGTTCATTTCATTTTGTTTTTTAGTTTCAAAGAGATTGTCCTGTTTTTTTTTTCTCAAAGTGTGTGCATTTTACTCTCCTTCAATAAAATACTTAAATTATGATGATATAAAATATGGGCCAAAATATTCTGCTTTAACGGAGGTTTAACTGCTAGGCACTTATGCTTATATATCCCTCATATGAATGTTAAGCCAGGCATGAAAAATTAAAATGCCTTTTATAGCACCACATTGAATATACAGAAATCAATTATCAGTAATTTGAAATGTAATTCTACATGTAGTCCAGCAGGAAACAAAATGTAAATAACCTAGATGTCAAGATTCTCATTTATTCTGTCATTCATTTATTAAAATAATTGAATATTGGATTTTATTTGAGGCTAGATATAGGGAGCACTAGTAACCCTTAATTTCATGAGCTTATTGTCCATGATAATAATAGATTTTAATTGATTAATAGCAAAGTAATACAAAATATGTCAGGTCCTGTGAAGAAAAATTATAGTAAGTTATGAAAGTAAAGTGGATCATATTGAAGAGAGCAAAATAAGACCTCTGTGAAGAGGTTTAACTTAAGTTGGGATCTAATGATTAGTGATCATTATGAATAAAGTGATCAGAGGTGAGATAGGCAAAAGAGAGGATGAATGTCAGAAGTCCTGCATAGGAACAACACTGGAGTGCAGGAAGGAGATATACACACATATATATTCAGATTGGATTTTTAGAATAGTTTTAGATCCACAGACAAATTGAGAAGAGAGTACAGAGTTCCCAAGTACCGCAAATTAGTTTTTACTGTCATGAACATCTTAGACTATGATGATACCTTTGTATAATTAATGAATTAATAATAAATTTTTATTCACTAAAATTCATAGCTTTTTCAGACTTCCTTAGTTTTTTATCTAATTTCAGTTCTTTGTCTCAGAATCCCATGTAGGACTCCACAGTACTTGGGGGTTGTCTAGTTTCCTTAGACTTTTCTTGGCTGCAATGGTTTTTGAGATTTTCCTTGTTGTTGAGGAACTTAACAATTTTAAGAAGAACATTGTAGGTACTCTGTAGGGTGCCCTTGGTTGGAATTTTTCTGATGTTTTCCCCCTCATGATTAGACTGATATTATGATTTTTTTGAGGAGGAAAATCACAGGAGCAACCTGTCATTTTCATCACATGATAGTATGAGCATATACAATCAACACGATTTTGGCTCTGAATAACTAATAGAGGTAGCAATTGTCAGTTTTCTGCACTGTGAAGTCACTCTAGCCTCCACCTCACACTTCTGTCATCTACTTCTTGGAAAGACATCTGCATGTGCATATCACACATAAGGACTAGGAGTTAGGCTCCACCTCTTTTAAGACCCAGTAGCTGCATAAAGTATTAAGAATTATTTTGCATGGAAAATTTGTCTTTATTCTCTCATTTATGAACTTTTTCATTCATTTATTTATATCACAGATATTTATTTTATACTTTGGGTTATAATTTAACACTTCTTTATTGCTCAAATTATTACATTTTGGCCATCAGAAGTCTTTGTGGTTGGTGTTGGGAGGAGGGTATACTACATTTCTGTCACTACTAGATGCTTCAGAATCATCCTGGGTGTATTTCATTTGTTTGTGTCATTGGTTTGTTTTTGTTTTTGTTTTGCTGCTTTCTTTCTTTCTTTCTTTCTTTCTTTATTTATTTATTGGTGCTGGGAATCAAACCTGGGGGCTCACACATGCTAGGCTTATGCTGAATGATCCCAGCCCTCATCTTGTATATTTTATTTGTTTCAGTGCTGAAATCAGACCTTTTCCTAAGCCACTTTAGGTCCTATTACTGGAAAATGTCCTAGACAGCAAGACCTAGGGGTGTTCATTGCTACTCTTGGCTGAGATAAAAATCAACCTACTTGAGAATTACACTTATTTGGGACTTTTAAAGCTTGCAATTTGGGAGACACAAAATTCAGGCAGTCCTGAAAAAATGTACTTTGAGGTTTTACAAGATGGTAGATGTTTTCTGGCTTAAATAGCAAGGGGGATTGTTAATTACATTTCCTGTTTGTCAAGAATGTAATAGGTGCAGCAAAGGTCAAATTCCCTCATAAGAAAGGGATTGGGCACAGTCTGAAGAAATAAGGAGGATAATTTCACAAACTGTTATAAATGCTAGTGGATTTCATTCCAGAAAGTAGCAGTTCAACCCAGTTCACAAGGTCAGTATGTACCCAGGTGGGTATGTGCAGGCAGATCAGTTCAAAAGTTCAGCTGTGGTTGGGACTGGAACCTGTTTTAACAAGACCTCCCAACTCCAATTTAAGTGCCCCAAACCAATAATGATCCACTTTAATTTTCTTCCTAGACATTCCTGGGGGTTCTTTTTTAGATCTTCTCAACTGATAAAGCAAAAAAAAATATTATGTGTATCATAACCCATGCATATATGTGGATATATATATATACATATCTATAAATATTTCCATGGATAACCATCCATATCTATATTAAACTAAAAATGAGTTTATACAAATGTCTTCAAATCTAATCTATTAGCACAGGTATCATTTTACCTACTTCCTCTTATTTATCTGTAAGTTCTGTGTAACCATATGAAACCTTACTCCCCGCTCCACCATTAATTATATAGCTGTTCAGTTCCATTGTACATATATAGCAGTATAGAAATTATTAAACCATACCCTCATAGGAGTCAACTTTATCAGCTAGACTTCAGTGCTAATATACCATTCCTCTCCTTTATTTTTACAAATTCTATTCAATTCCAAAGTTATTTAGGTCAGTACCTTTTCTTCTCATCCTCTTTAGTGAGGAATTTAATATATTTATGATACTGTTAGATTCCTTTGTCATATTCTGCATATCTTTTTAGAATACTAAGCTCCTTATTATTATTATTTATTTTTAATGTGCATATGTTACTCTTAGTGCTATAAAGTTTTACGAGTTAAAATTCATTTGCTAAAGCAAATGCATAATGTCAAGTATATACTATTACAGTATCATACAGAATTCTAAAAAATAATAAAAAAATTCCCTGTGTTTATCTATTCAGGTATCTCCTATACCCTCTTGCTCTTGCAAACTGCTTTTTTTTTGTTTTTTATTTTTTTGTTGTGCTGGGTATTGAACCCAGGGCCTTGTGCATGCAAGGTAAGCACTCTACCAAGTTATATCCACAGCCCATAAACTTCTTTTTTAAATATATATTCAGATGATATAATATCCAGTGTTTAACACTGGCTTCTTTCACTTAACAGTATGCAGTTAGTCATCTTTCTGTTACTATAAAAAGGATTGGAGATAAATTAAATTATAAGGAGGGAAGATTTATTTTGGCTCATGATTTCAGAACTTTTCAGTACATTAATTTGGAGCATTGTGCTTGGAAATGTGGCAAATGAGCACATTGCTGTGGGAGTATATAATAGAGCATGTTGCTCACCTCATGGCAGCTGCAAAGTAGAAGAAGGGGTTGGGGTAAGGGGCTGGAGTCTCATATCTCCTTCAAAGGTATGCCCCCAGTTACCTAACTTTTTCCCACTGGGCCCCATTCCTTAAAGGATCCACAATCTCCCAGTAGTACTACATGTTGATGTCCAAGCCTTCAATCCATGGGTGTTTGGGGGACTCTTATCTAAACCATAGCAGTATTTGAGTTTCCACCTTCTTTTTTTATGGCTGGATAACAAATTTCCTTTTATCACTGAATAATATTCCATCATATGGATCTACTGTAGTTTATCTATTCACCTACAGAAGGACTTTTTGCTTTCTAACAGTTTTGATGAACTAAATCTCTTATAACTGTTCATTCTTGTGTTTTTTGTGCAGTTATATATTTTCAGATCAAGTGGGTAAATTTGTGATGGTTGTGATTACTGGGTATGTATTAGGACTGGGTTTAGCTTTGTAAGAGTTTGCTATCTGTATTCTAAAGTGGCTGTACTTTTTTCATTCCCATCAGAAATGAATGAGGGGGGGATAGTAGAGGATAGGAAAGGTAGCAGAATACAACAGTCATTAGTATGGCAATATTTAAAAACATGGATGTGTAACCGATGTGATTCTGCAATCTGTATACTGGGTAAAAATGGGAGTTCATAACCCACTTGAATCAAATGTATGAAATATGATATGTCAAGAGCTTTGTAATGTTTTGAACAACCAATAATTTAAAAAAAGAAATGAATGAGAGCCATTGTTCTGTACCCTCACAAGCATTTGGTAATATGAGTTTCTTAGATTTTAGCCATTCTAATAGGCATGCAATAGTATCACATTGTTGTTCTCAATCTCAAATCCTTAATATATGTGTTGTTGAGCATGACCTCATATGTTTCTTTTCTATCCATGTATCTTTTTAAGCCATATGACTGGTTCTTTTGCCAATTTTTAAATTGTGTTTCTTCTTATGGTTAGATTTTGAGTTCTTAGATTCTTTATAGATTATGGAGATACATCCTTTATCTGGTTTCAGTTTTGCAAATACTTTCTCCTAGTTTGTGGTTTATCTTTTGATTCTCTTGACCATATCTTTTACAAATAAGTTTTAAATTTTAATAAACAGACATCATTTTTCATGTTATACCTAAAATTTCATTGCCCAGAACAAAGCAACATATGTCTTATTCTCCTTATTTGTTTTTCTTCTAGAAATTTTGTTTTACCTCCTAGGTGGAAAATCAGTTTTGAATTAATTTTTTGAAAAATGTATGTAGTTGAATTCTTCAGAAAATTTTTCATATTTATTAGTCTTTTATTATTAATATAAATTGAAGTTACTGTCCTTTGTGTATCCAAACCTATGCAACACCTCATAATGTGGTTCAAAAGAGTAAGTTCTTTCAACATCCACAGGATATGGTTTCTACCTTAGTTTATCTAAGTATAATCACCCTCATTTGCCTAACAACATCTGTACAATGTTTTGTTTATTTTAAATATTTTAACAAAAACATTCTGTAATACTATTAAGAAAAATAAAGTAGAACCAACATCATATTTACAGTATTAAAATTTTAGAATAAAAATATAAACAAGTATGAAATAGAAGTAGCTATTTATTCATACTGATGACATTTCTAGAAAAAATACTCACAAACTTAATTCCAATTTAAAATGTATCACAGCTACATAGCTAAGTGAGGGTTCCAAATGGAATATACAAATACTGTTTTTAAATGTCATAATTTAATTGATGTGCATATTACCACAACTGTAGAAAGGATTCAGTAGTTCATGACAAAAGGGGAATAGTGTATTACCATTCAAATTAAATATTTTCTTTCCTTTCTGAAGGGCATTCTAATTTTGCAAATAAAATTACATTGGCATAATCTACTTACATATGCAGAAGTACTTTGCCAAGCTTTTACTTACCAGAAATCTTAACCTTCTTCTCATTTTTAAATCACTGTCTCTCCCTTCAATAGATGAGACAGTTTGCTTTCCAAGTTTCTTTGAACAAGTTCTAATGCTTAAACTAGTAATAATCAGAACTATAGGAAATAACTTGCTCTTACTTAATCTTTTAAATACTATGAATCTTAGAGGTCATCTAGGCCCATTAACTTCTTTCAGAAATCCTTTCTAAGGTCCCCAATAGATAATCATTCAGCCTCGACTTGGACATGTATAGTCCTTTACTCCCATAATTCCTTATTATTCTTTCATCATTCATTCATTTAATCAGTATGTATTTAATATCTACTGTTTGCCTGCCAGTATACTTGACACTGAATACACAAAGATGGCTAAACCTGGAGAAACATGAATGCTCTCAGAATGTCTGTTTGAGACTACATATCTTTCTTGCCAATACTGTCTTATCTTGATTATAAAAATGATGTCTGTGAAGAATAATCCCTTTTTTTTTTAAACATCTATGTCAGTTTTCAGTCTCTCTGACCAAAACACCTGAAAAGAACAACTTAAAGAGGAGAAGCGGCTCACAGTTTCAGGTTTCAGTCCAGGGTTGGTTGGTTCCATTGAGTCTGAGTTGAGGCTTCCATCATGGTGGAAGCTCACAGAGGAGGAAAGCTGCTCAGCTCACGGCTTCTGGGATGGAGAGAGAGAGAGGAAGAGACCAGGGAGAAGACATACCCTTCCAAGGCACACCTCTTGCTACCTACTTCCTCCATCTAGGTCCTGCCTCCCAGTAGTCCATTCAGCTACCAATGTATCAATCCACAGTTGAGGTGAGGGCCCTTATGATCCAATCACTTCCTGAAAGCTCACCTCTGAACACGGCTACATTGGGGACCAAGCCTTGAAGTCCATGAGTCTTTGAGGGACATCTCAGATCCAAATCATAACATTATCTATTTAAAAATAGGCCAGGGTAAAAGAAATACATGTAAAATAAATCTGTTTTCTAAGAGATAGTCCTCCAAATATTTTTACGGTTCCAACATCCTTTTTTTCCCCCCTTTCCAACCAATGTCATAGTTACCTTCTCCAAAAGTGTGTCCACAAACTCAAACACCTATGGCTTACATTTCTAGGCTACAAACATTTTCAATTTCTTCCTGTAGCATACTTCCCAATATAGTTACCAAAGTTGAAATTACCTTTTATCTAAAAGTATCTGTAATATGCTTTTAAATGTGTACCCCAGAAATAAATATAGATTTCCTGATGTAGAACAACCAAGTGTCTCTATATTATTGTGTGTTTGAATTCTAATAGCTTAAGTTTCAGTCATTTGGGAGACAGAAACACAGCCAGTCACACCACTGACTCATATTGAGTCTCTTGAGAACAAAAACTACTGATAAACTAGGATTTTGTTTTTCATTACTACTACGAAAGATTTTACCTTAGCATTTTATCTTGCTTTAATCTTATCATTTTAGCCTATTAAAATCTTAGAATCATAGTTTTGTTATTGGTTATACAGTTAATCATTCCTCCTTGATTTAAATGATTTGTAAATTTGGTACATTCTAGATCCTCAAAGTTTAAATTAATAAAAAAAGTTTAGTGGTTCATAACCATGAATAATTAAAAAAACAGATATCCTCCTTCCAGCTTGATGCTAAACTACTAATAATTCATATTTTTTGTTCCACAAGCCTCAGGTCAATATTACAGTTCACACTTTCAATAATCTTTTTATGAAAAATATATTTAAATATCTTGATAATCTGAAAACATGTAATATTTGCAGTATTTTCTTCATCTGTATTTGTCCAATTTTCTGCTTAAAAATAAAACTATTGTTTGGTAAAATTTCTCCTATAACTCATGCTAATCATTATTATTATTATTTTATTTTTATTTGTCAGGTATTAAAGTATTTGATAATCTGATCTGGAATTTCATCAGTTAGATTTATATTTTATTTTATTCTTCACCCTTATATTACAATTATTCTAATCATATGGAGTAATTTCTATAAACAGTCTATATTTAGATTTATTATTTTTTGTTTTTGTAACTGGGAGATAGATTAGAACATCTAATTTACTCTTATTTTTAAAATGAACAAATTGAGGCATAGCAAGATACATTTATGTCAGTGTAAATCAAATTATGCATTTCATTTAGTGAGGTCCTTCACCATTTGCCAAGGACAATCCTAATTTACTTGAAGAAGTTAACTTGCAAGTTGAAGATACCCTCGGAATTTCTAGATACGACTTTTCATCATTATGAAGTTAAGCATATTTCATAACTACAGTCAAGGGAGTTTATGATTGGCCTGACTCCATCTATTCCACATAACTTACATTAATAAGAATTATCATTAGATGAGAAAGGAATAAATTGAATACAACCATTACATTAAGTGTAATATTCCAAACTGTTGACCTTACATCTAATTACCAAAGGACAGACTTAAAAAAAAATTAGACTGTGGTTCAATTTCTGTGATATGAGCTGAAGGGCAGACCCACAGTTACTGATTCTCTAAGATATAAATTTGCTGTAGGAAGTTTAATATTTTATTTATAAATAATTTGGATTTTGCAGAGCCTGTTTGCAGAGGTTTCAAGTCAGCATTAACTGGATCATCTTTTTAAATAATCACAACAAATAACCTATGGCAATTTATTTTTTGCATTTCTCAAATAAATTACATTTCTGTCAGCTACACAGATATGAATGTGATTTATTTTTAAAAAATGATAGTAAAGCATGAATAAATAAAGCAAAAAAAGACACAACCCTTAAAATGTTAATTCTCCTCCTGCCCTTTATGTCTGAAGGTATAATGCCCTTTGCAAATACCAAGCTCCATGTTACTTAGACCAGGTCTACCAAAGTAAAGTGGAGTGGAGGATGGAGCTTTTTTCTACTTTCCAATCAATCCAGATAGCTGTTCCTGGTCACTAGGAAGCAGTGCAAGTTTCCCTCTGTACTTGAGTTATATGAAACACATTAGAAAGTTTTAGTGTAAAAATAGTGTGTTAAGACTATAGAGGGTATTCTGGTTGTGAGAAAAGTAGACTCTCAGTACCTTAGGGCAAAAGACTAGTATATAATTTCAGATTAACAATTATTATATTCACTTCCTTCCCATATGCCAAGCCATTTTAAAATTGTTTTTATTAAATTTTAAGTTTTCACAATCAATAAATGCACGCATTCTTAGTGTAAATGATTAAGTCCATACACATGAAGAAAATTCAACCTCAAGAAATCTGCTCTTCCAATCCCTGTTCTATATGCCTGTCCTTAAGAATTGACCATTGTTTCTATGTATTTACATATTTTATGTATGTATGTATGTATAGTTTTAAGTGCATTCTACAATATATTTTATATGTCATATTTGCTTATATATAAATTATATATTATTGTGTATTGTGGTATTAAAAATATGTGAGATTGATTTTTATATATTGTTCCTCAATTTATTTTTAAATTTAACAGTTGACTTTGAAAATTCCTTGGCAGTGTGTATAGATATGCCTTGAGCCATGTCCTACTCTTTTTTTTTAACTTTATTTTATTCATTTATTTTTATGTGGTGCTGAGGATTGAACCCAGGTTCTTACATGTACTACTCTTTATCTGACTTTATGGATGGGCATTTAGAGGTTACTTCACCTTCTCATTACAAATGGTTACAGTATTTCTCTAGGACAAACTTTAAGAAATGGGATTGTTGGATCAAAGAATATGTACATTTTACATTTTATAATGTTTTACCAAATTTTTCCCCAATGAAACAATGCATCATTTTATACTCACCAGCACTGAACATAAGCAGTTGTTTCTCTGCATCCAGAACCCTAGTTATTTTGTTAAAAAAGAATTCAGTGAGGGGCTGGGATTGTGGCTCAGTGGTAGAGCGCTCGCCTAGCAAGGGTAGGACCCGGGTTTGATCCCCAGCACCACATAAAAATAAAGGCATTGTGTTGTGTCCATCTACACTTAAAAAAATAAATATTAAAAAAAAAGAATTCAGTGAATGCAATTTGGTATCATATTACTATTTAAATTTGCATTTCCTTGCTTATTACTTTGAGGATTTTTCAGCTTCTATTTTATTGATCATTTGTATTTTTCCATGTAAATATTGCCTGTCTCTCTTTTTCTCATTTGTAAATTGCATCATTTATACTTTTAAAAACAAATTCTAGTAGTTCCTACATACTCAAATATTCTAGTTGTTGTTGTGTGTTATAACCACTACAACTGCAACTAAGTTACTGAGTCCAGGTACTACTCTAAGCACTTTGTATGGATGGAGGCTTTTAGTCCTTTCAGTACAATGAACCAGGCCCATCTTTCCCCATTTTACAATTAAGGGAATTGAGACACATGGAGTTGAAAGACTGTTGTGGCTTTAGTTTCTTACTTGTTTCTAATTTGGTCTCCAGGTCTCTCTCTCTCTCTCAGCAGAGTGTCTGTAAAGTCTAGCCCTGCCCTGATGGGGCTCCAGGGCATTTAGTCAATTCTTAAACAGTGTGCCTTTCATAGTCTACTTTATTCTGATGGATGGCCTAGTGCCTAAACATCCAACCTGTGACCAGACATCCCTTTCACAAGAAATTTGCGTATATTGGCAGACACTCCTGAGGTTGTGTCTGACCTGTGACCAGCCAGTCTCAAGGAGAACCCTGACCAGGAAAGAAGGGGGATCTGAGTGACTGGGTCAAGTGAGACACAGAGGACGCAGCACAATAGAGCTTATGAAATAGCAGAAGCAGCTGATGACTTACAGACACCACAGAGAGGAGGACCAGGTGCCTTGCAAACCAGTAGGAATGAGGAAGCCTTCAGGGACACACACACACACAGTCAGCAGGTAAGGAATGAAGAGAGAAGACCTGCAGGACTAAGCCTTCATTAAGGTCCATGACATTGTCCCCGAGGCTTTCTCTTTAGGGCTGTGGACTGGCTAGCTTAAATAAAACGTGGGTGAAGGGAAAATCTTATCTCTATGGCAAGACCACGCCAAGGTCAGAAGAGAAAGGAAGTTTTCACTAGACCAAAGGCAACTGGTATGCCTGGGTTTCAAAACACTCAAATTAGACCTAGAAGAGATGAATGTTCAGGTAGCAATGATAATCAATTTGTGACAGTGACCCCGATGAAGGTGACGGTTGTCAGGAGAGCTGGGTACAAGCTCAGACAGACAAATGCAGAGTCCACTTTCTTAACTAATGTAAAATATTGCCATTATGTGTATTTCAGACTGTGGAAAATTTTTCTTTCTGTATCTCTTGTTTCTATTCATAGTACTTTTTATTTTTGTGCAAAAATTTATATTTTATGCAGCTAAACTTGTCAGTCTTTTATTTTATCATTTTCTCCCCTTTATTGCTTCAAGGTCTTCTATATTTTGAAAAAAAAAATGATTCTATATTTTTTAATAATGGTATTATGGATTTGATCAGGAATATATGATATGTGAGCTATAAGTTTATTTTTACCCCACAAGTTAATTACCACATATACAAGCACTATTTATCAAGTTTTCCTATCATTCCTTTCCTACTATTTTGAAGCATTTTCCTTTATCATTCTGTAAGTGGGTTATAAAATGTAGACCTATTTATTTTGTATTCTGCTTCAATGACTGTCTTGTCCCTTTCTTGTACCCAATCCACACTAAAAAAACAATTAAATTTAACTAAATAATTGCTACAACTTTCCAATGTGTTTTAATATCTCATAGCTATGTTCTTTTTCAAAAATTCACTTTTATATGATTTAGAATTTATTCTTCCAGAGGAAGCCTAAAAATCATTTATATGGTTTCTGGGAAAACATGTTCATTTTTAAAAATTTGAACTAAATTAATTTAAGGATTATAGACCTTTCAATTACACTGAACTCTCTTAATGTGAGATGGGATGTGGATCCATTTATTTACAACTTCCTTTAAGTTTTTAACTACAGTCTTTATGATTTTCTTTCTATAGAACTCATGCTTTCTAATTAGGTTTGTTCCTATTTGAACATGTGTGTTGCTAGTCTAATTGGAAATTTTTGAGCTATCTTTTCAATTTGGTCATTGCTGGCTGAAGTCGCTTGTCAGTTTGTCAGTTGATTTTCTTGGCTTTTCTAAAAAGAATTTCTTTTCTTTGTTTCCAATAATTTCATCACTCATGCAGTTATCCTGTATTTTATTTGTCAGGACCTCCAATTAGTGTTAAATAGTACTGAGGGCAGCAGGTATTTCTGACTTGTTGCTAGAATATTTAATAAGAGTGCTTCTAATGCTTCCTGGCAACTGCCAAATATGATGCAGATGAAATATTGCTGGTACCCACATTTTGTTAAGAAGTTATTCTCTACTTTTTGACTGATAAGTTGTTGTTCATTTGTTTTTTGTTTGGTTGGTTTTTAGGCAAGTACTTTGCTAAAATCATTTTTTCTCTCTCTCTAATCAATGACTATGCCAGTCCTGAGTGTGAGGTGAGGTACAACAGGATTAAGCAGCAGGTCAGAACCAGCTTCAGAGACACCAGAGAAAGAGAAGAAGCTCTTGGAATCAAGGAAAACAAAGGGGAAAACCTACCCTCCACTTCTTTCTGAACTTTCTCAGATACCCCCAAGAAAGTGGCAGAAGCCAGTTTTAAGACCCAGACTCTATGCCTTGTTACAGACAGTCTTTATGATTTTTGTATGAGTAGATCTAGTAGAAGGACAAAACCAATTAGTCCGAAATTATTCTTTCCAAATCAGATACATCCTAAGACTGCTTTTCCTGGTCCCTGTCATTTGTTGAGACTAAAATAGATGAACTGTTATTAATCACAGCAGCCAAATTTCATTCCAGGTCAGATTGGCAGCTGTCATATTGATATAACTGCAAGATTCACTTGGGTAAAAATATCTTTTATCTAAAAGTCAAATGTTTGTATTTATCACTGATTTTGATAATACATTTCCTATTTCATGATTGCTGCAACCAAATATTTATCCTGTTTGGATATTATTGTGAAGTATCATTCTAACTACGTTTTATGGCCTTCATTATCCACCCACTTTTCAATTTTTGCTTTTTTTTTTCTATGAGATCCTGAGTACTGTTTTTAATATTTGCAATGTTTCAACATTTGGATGTTTCCCCTAAAAGCCTTATTTAGAGGCAAAACATATATTTTCTTTTTGAAAATAATGCAGAATTATGTTTAATAATATAAACTAAAACTAACCTCAAGAAAGCAGAATTTCTAATAATTGTACAAGAGTTTTCTTCTTCTGTTTTGTTTAGTGTTCTTTCCTAGTAAAATTTTATTTTACTTTGGTTAAGAAGCTATTCAACATTCTGTTTATAAAGAGAAGACAATAACCCTAAAATTGCTTAAAATTTATCAGAGGGCTTTACTGGAAAGAGGCAAAATTCCCTTGTTATTTTTACCATTGTATCTAAATTATACCAATAAATACTGAGTATCAAATACTACATATCATACAAAAGAAAGGAAATTAGCTTATTTCCAAAGAAGAAGGCCTTCTTAAGAATTCTATTGTTTTTGCTAAGAATTACATGCTAATCCCTAGAGTAGGAGAGAAACTGGACTATAATATTCCTGCAAATATTTACGACTATCCCCGGTAATGCTCCTTCTTTCCTGCTGTTACAAATGCAAATGGAGAACCTGGAGTGATACAGGAACATCCTGTGATTAGAAAAGCTGTTGGCATAAATTGTCAAAAATGGTAAACCATTGCCCAAAGGAGAACTCTTAAATGGAAATCATATGGGAGAACACTTCATAGTAATTAAAGAGGTTTGAATTTTAAAGTTAGGTATTATTTTATTTTATGAGGTACTGGGGATTGGACTCAGAGACACTGGACCACTGAGCCATATCCCCACCCTTATTTTGTATTTTATTTAAAGAGAGGGTCTCATGGAGTTGCTTAGTGCCTCGCTTTTGAGGCTGGCTTTGAACCTGTGAACCTCCTGCCTCAGCCTCTGGAGCCACTGGGATTACAGGCTTGTGCCACTGTACCTGTCATTATTTTTAAATATATTAATTTTGTATTTAACCTAATACCTAATTCTAATGAAATGCTCATATACTATTGATAATAATGAAGGTGATACAATCACTTTAGAAAGCAATTTGATAATACATATCAAGAAGCAAATATAAGTCACATCCATTTGGCTCACGTATTCCACTTATAAGTATTCATTTAAAGTAAATAGTCCTGGGCTGGGGATATACCTCAGCAGGTAGAGTGCTTGCCTTGTATGCACAAGGTCCTTGGTTCAATTCCCCAGCACCACACACACACACACACACACACACACACAAAGTAAATACTCCTAAAGTATGGAAAATCTATTATGTAAAATTATACTTATTTCAGTATCTTTTATCATCATGATAAAAAATGACAGGGATACTCCACAATGTTCACAAATTGGGTTTATTAAGTAAATTTTGGCATTTGCATGAAATCCTCAGCAATTTCATTTGTAATAATTAATCCAAAGGAAATATATTAAAGGAATGCAGAATCTACTTGCAAGTATCTTTATTCTAGTCTATTATATGGGAAAAGTGAGACTTCTGAGCCATAACCAGATATCCACCTACTGCCTGCTAACTTTCTGTTGAAATCATTCTGTGGAACTTATTCTTCGCACCTCTTGCATGAAAATCAGCTCAGGCCCACCATCAGTCTACTCATTCTTAGATAAGTTCAAAATCCTACTGATGCTTCTGGTCAGAAAGATAAATTTAGAAAGGAATTTGTTTAATCTAGTAATTACAACTTCATATTTATTTGAAACTATTTCTCACCTCCCCAGTCTCAGTCCTATGATGGGAAGGAAGAGATCTGGTGAATTTACCCTTTCTTCCTCTTTACTTTTCCTAACTTTCCTCTACCATCCTTCACATATTATAGAATATTTTTCCTTGACTGCTGTTGTTGTGAGAAGGCATAGGGCAGAGGTGCTCCTTGAGTTTAGCAGATATTTAAACTGACCTTCCTTCAGTGCTTTCATGGGTTCTTCGAAGACCCTTTTAATTTGGGGATCTGGTACTTATACTTTCTTCTCTTGATATTGGTGAAGCATCTTTCCTAATGGGTTGTCAGGAATTTTGGTAAGCTTTGAGGCATTTGGAAGTCCTGGATATCCTTTTTTTTTTTTAAACATTATTTAAGACAATCCTTATACATCCTTTGTCCAACAATGCAGTAACATTCTCGACTAGTCACAGCCTTTTGTACTTTAGACTTCTCATGTCTTAGCCAGAATAGGCCATGGGGTCCCAAATTCCAGAAACCTCATGGCATGCTCTTTGAAATCCCTTTCATCACTTGCGATGAAGAGAAAACATTCATTGGGTCTAGGACACGTACCACGTCATGACAATGCTTTCCAAAAATCTGCTTCTCTTCTTCCTAATCTCCCAATCCCATGGATGGTTTATTTACAAATATCTCATGGTTTCTTGAACTTCATTTTGGAATACGACAGCTATTTTTTTGAGACTTTAGTGAAATTAAGTCTAAAATAGACTAATTTAAAAACTCTGTTCTAATTACAGTATTATAATTACAAAGCAGAAAAATTCTAAATATTCAATGATTGGGAAGAAGTTAACTAAATAGCTGCTTAAATTGAATGCAGTATATAGCCATTAAAAACAAACAAACAATGGGTCACCACTTGGGGAAATGTCTACACTGTAACACTATATAATAAATGACACAAACTTGCTTATACCTAAGGGTACAATTATATAAAATGTGTGTACAAAGATATTGAGACTTTAAAAATAATACTTTATTTTTTCTTATAACAAAGTAATTTTAATAAGTTAAAAGTAAAAGATAATTTATTACAAAAGTTCATTAACTCGGGGTATCTGAAAATTGGAATGCCTATTATAAAAATGGCATTTGTTGAAGTTTGGTGCTGGAAATGTGAGGTTTTTTTTTTTTTTTTTTTTGGCTTTTTCATATTTTTTTTTCTAATTTAGTATGTTTTTGATAGTGACATAGTATTAGAGACAGATCTCTATAGACTTGTCAGAAAAACTGGTTAATGATACAAGCCCATTATTAGTCTAGAGTTATGTAATTTTTGATAAGTAGGAACATATTTTTGTATTATTCTAATTTGTACAATTGTACACAAAGGAGAGATTCAATAAAGATATATTAAACATTAACAAATCAGTTAATGTATCAATTAGATATTTATAATGAATACTATTGTTAAGTTTGATACTATTGTTAAGTATGATAATAGAAATTATTATCATTTCCATAGTCTTAATTAAGATTATATCATATCTAGTAAATTATGGTGTTAAGTACCTTATATATACAGCCCTCAAGACATTTAAGGATGGAGGATAATTCTTAGCTGAAAATTATAGCAACTTTATTTTCTGTTCAACTTAATATCTAATCATTTTTCACTTATTTATTATTATTTATTAATTCTTAATTAATGTCCAAAGAAGTTATTTTTTTCTATTCCAACTCCATGATTTCATGGTCAGTTTTTATCTAGGGATATAAGTTTCCTCTTTATTCAGTAATAAGTAAAGTACAGTGTGAAGTACCCATCATACAGCTCATTTGAAAAGCCAACTTGATTGGTTTTCATAGAACATCAACTATTTAATTTTGAATATCTAAAACTTCTTCCCACTCTGGTTTTGCTTCTTGATCAATTATCTGGCAATTTTTTATTTCATATTTTGCTATTTACTGTCTTAGAATATAACAATAGAAGGAAAAGATTATATTGGGGTTGCAATTTACAATGCTGAGAAAGTCAGAAGTTTCCTATGTATTATTTCATTTGATCTTCATGTCACGATGGATATGTGGTACTTTGTTTCATTTAAAAGATCAGGAAGCCAAGGATGGAAAGTACCTTGCTCATGATCACAGGGTAAAGGCAAAAGTCAGATTTGAAGCCCAATCTTAACTTGAGAGGTCTAGGAGTTAATGGTGCTGATTTTGTTGCCACTTTGGGTAGAACTTGATGTACGCCTGGGCAAAACCATTTGCCCTCCTGGGTATTAATTTCACATTTATGAAATAAAATGATTGGATTAGATAATTCATCAAGTTTCCTTCCACTTCTTACATCCCATGATTATAATTTCCAATTGATATTTTATCAATAGTATTTATTCATGTTGATCCTCAAATTTGGCAAAATAATATGCTTGTTTGGAGAAACTACAAGCACCAGAAGTCAAAAGCAATTCATCAACTTTCAGAATGATCAGTTACATACTGTAGCATGTATTTTAGGGACAATACATATCATCATGCTTAGAAACAAATGCCTCCTGCAGGTTTAGTGAACTCTTAGGTTTAGTGAACTCATGGTCCTGTGGTAGGCACATTGTCCAGCAGCAAGAACAAGCCTGTATTGGAGAATCCAGGAACATTGCCTATTCAAAGACATTTCTTTCAAGTATGTAGAGATGAATGAAGTAGATTGATCAAAGCACTATCCTTAAAACTCTTTGTAGTATGAGTGCTGCAAACTGTTCTTGTGGGAGCATTCAGGGCCAGGTTTCTGTCATTTATATTTTATAATATATGTGGGTCGAGAATTCTTTGTAATTCTCACTTTTCATTATATTACAAGCAGCTAGAATGAGAGAAATACAAGCCTACTACAACTTGAAAGGAGACTTTTAAAGGACATTTTTTAATGCAATTGCATTACTGCATTAGGTACAGAATTAACAGTATAATTAGAGTAAATCAAAATGTTCCTGCATCAGTCTCATTTTTAGGAAATGTTAATTGCATGTTGCTTTATGCTCTGTCTATATGATGAACTTCCTTAATTAGATTAAGTGTTTTAGTTTGAAGGTCCAGCTTCAGGGTAATTAAAACACTGGGTAATTAGCCATATTTCCTAAAACTTAACGCCTCTGAAAATATTTTTGTAGCTCTCTTACTATGTCTTACCTCTTTTAATGAACCTATATTTTTACCCTTTTTCTTCTTTACAAAGGAACAGTATGAGGGATTGTTGTTGATGGGCTGCTATTATAATAAGAAATAGGTTTTAATTTGGACAATCATATTTCTGATGTATTGGATGAGCTGCATCCATCAAAGAGAAGTTTGCAATGGTCATTGGAAATCCTGCTTCTTGTCTGCCAGGCTGAATGAGGGCAATAGGAGCCCCTATTCATGCCAAGAAGTAAAGGCATCATTTAATTGTTGGCATAGTTCTAGCAAGATGTTTGGAACTTGTAGATGTTGTAAACTAATACACTACACTTAATGGTTAAGTATTGGTTATTATGAATTGCAGCGAAGTCTTATTTGGGGAAAGAAAAAAGATGGAAAAAAGGATAAGCATGAAGCAAGTGAGACTATAAGATAAAAAACAGAAATATTTAGATTCTAAGAGAAAACAGAAAAGGAATATAAGACTATGGACTTGTGAAATCCAATGAAGGAGAAAAACATCTGGCAGTACAGTCTATATAAGGGTAAGGACTGTCAAGAGAGATTATTTCTTGAGTGGAAAAAATCATCAATACAATCAGTGGTTTACAGAGAATAGATTCTTCTCGTAACTTATCAAAACCTCTGAAATCTTCTAGCTTCACCCTTTTAGCTCTAATTTCCTTGGGATCCAGCAGAAGCAGGTACAGATGTACCTGGATCTCTGAACTCCTGGTGAGCATGGGGTAGCAAAGTCATTCTTCTCCATAACCCCCTCCTGGAGGAGGTGATGTTATAATGAATCACACGAACCCCTACTTTGGAACCCAAGAAAAGTTGTCCCTACAGAATTAGTTTCCTCACTAGTAAGGTGGGGATAATGGTAAATGTGGGAAAATAGCCAGAATGAAATGACATATATATTAAGATGACATATGAAAATCCTTTTGATCATGCTAGCACCTTAGTATGTTCTTCAGTATGTTTCTTAGGACTAGTTTCTCTTTTTAATAACAACAGTACTCTGTTCACACTCAGGGTGACTTTGTCACTCCCTTCTTCTTTCAGGATTGGTTTTGTACCAGCTTTCCGTGCCCTTCCACCCCACTCAAGCATGCTAATGATGTCCTTTCTTGAACACCAAGAAGTCCTGCCACATGCACTGTCTTTTTTGCAAGGATCATAAAATACTTCAGTTTCCTTTATCCCTTTGTGACTTACATGCTGCTGTCACTTTAATCTCTATATATTTTAAACTTCACAAGACATAATTATAGTTTTAGACAGGTAATGTTTACTTAAATGTCCACATATTTAAGCATTATTTTAATTTTCTTTCCATACACTGGTCTTTCAAATTGGGATAATTTTTTTCCCTGCAAGGAAAATTTCTTTAATGACAAACTTGATTATATTTGTCTGAAAATATCTTTATTATGCCTTCACTCCCATTAAAGGATGTTTTGCTGGGTATGAATTTCTGAGTCTTCTCCTCACACTTTGAAAATATTACTTCACTATATCCAGACTTCCTTGCTTCTGTTGAGAAACCTGTTTTCAGTTTATGCAGCAACATTTTACATGTAATACCTTTGATTTTTTCCTGATCCTAAGATTTCCATGTATTTGACATCTTATTGTTTTATTAAAATATTTCAAATATAGATGTCTTATTTTGTAGTATTTGCTGGGACTCTAGTATCTAGAAACTGATGTCTTTCATCATTTCAGTTAAAAAAAATCAGCCACTTACTTCTCAAGTGATGCCTTTGTTTCCTTCTACTCCCTTAAACTATAATACTGCCTTTTCCCTTGACTCACTTGGCTGCATTAATTAAAGAAGAGTTTGTATTCACTGCTTCTACTTTGGGTCTTAGTCTTCTTGGGTTCCTATAATAACAAAATACCAGACACTAGGTGGCTTAAACAACAGAAATTAATTTTCTATAGTTCTGGAGACTAAGAAGTCCCATACTCTGGGTGACAACAGATTGGGTTCTGGGTAAGAGCCCTCTTTCTGGCTTGCAGATGGTTGCTAGCTGTATCCCCAAATAGGGCCTTTAGGAACTCATGAGACTGAAGCCTTCAACATAAAGCTAATCACTCTATCCCAATCTCACCCCACTTATCACCTCAAATCTTCTTGTTGATATCTCTATATATTATAATATTAGCACTTTATTTTCTCAGTTATTCAGGCATAAAGTATCAGAAACATTTTTGTGTGTTTCAATTTTATCCCTTCTTTAGTTCTTAATTCTATCTACCGAACAATTTCTAATTTTCTTCTTTGGATGCTTCTCTTTCTTTCACCCTTCTTCTCATTACCACTGACATAACTGAATCCAAGGACATCCTAACATATGGACTGCCAATGACCCTCACACTCATCCATCCATGGTGCCAGAACCATATTAATGTTAAAATAGTCCTGTTCCCAGTTCACAAATGTCAGTATAGCCTAGAGCAATGTTTCCTCAATTAACTGTGGTCAGGCCCAATTTTGTTCATAATTTCCAATTCTTATGGCATAATTCCTTGATAAAGCACAACAAAAGCTACAGTGCAAGAATGAAAAAAAGGCACACAAAATACAGCATCATTTTTGTGTGTTTCAACAGCTATAAAATCAGTATACTAAATTGCTATAGAGCTTTTACACTTTCACTCTGAATTTCTCATCATGGATGGTAACAGTCTGCAGACCGTACCTCAAATGAACCACACTTCATTCAGCATGACATTGACTCTTTACAGTGCCTGTAGTGCAGAATCAATAGAAGATTCTAAAATATGCAGATGTCCATGTACCTAAGAGCTAATGAATAGAATCTCTGGGAATGCTGCCAGGGCTTGGCCATTTCAAAAAAGCTGTAAAATTGATTCTGATACTCAGCCAGGGCTGAGTACCATTGGCTTTTGAGAAAAGTACAAACTTACAATTCTCTGTAATCTAGTTCCAATCTGTCTTTTCAATATCATCAGCATCGCTTCTTTCACCTAGCCCATGTTCTAGTGAGCTAGGACACTGAGCCTTTCTTTCCAATGATCGGCCCTTTCCTCATTCTGCTCTTCAGTTCCCGCCTTTCCTTCATTGTGGCATGTCATGTCCTCCGTCTCTCCCTATCAAAATCCATCTTGTTCTTCCAGTGCCCACATACAGAAATTCCTTTGTGACACCATCAAAAATTGCAAGCATTAATTTTCCCCTCATTGAATGTTTTCCCTACTTTTTGTATTTGTCTTGTGATATGCCATCATAGTTTCTTTACATTCTGGTTACAGAGGTATTGTGATGTAAAGAAAAAAATTATGTTCAGGAGAACTGTATTTGAGTCCAGTTTTCACTTCTTCCTAATTGTGTGACCTTGGGTAAGCCAAATAACTTCTCCAAACCTGAACATTGAGAATAAAAATCTTAACCTTCATCACATGATAGCTTTAAAAAGTAAATGAGATAATATATATGCAAGGTATATCAATACAAAATACTATTGCTTGTCTTATTAGGTTATAGGCATACTTGAAGGTAAAATTAAGAAAACAGGTCCCTATATTCTTAAACACTGTAAAATATCTGACATTGCAAGAGTTCAGCTGGACATACAGAAGTTACTGAAACAATGGAAAAGTGATTTTGAGACTAACAAAGATAAATTTAATCCATTACAATCTATTTTTCTCAATGAAAGCAATCTGAGCTGCAAATTGTGATAGCTAATCTTTATTTATAATTTGCCATGGAATATACACTTTATTGATAATTCACTGCATAAGGGTTATAAATATTTATTGATAACTTACTATGTAATAGACAAAAATGTTCAGTACTTTAATTATGTCTTTAATCTGCAAAACTCATATCAATTACATTTTGTTTCATTGTATATTGAGAAACTCAGAAAGTTAGGTCTTATTAAAAAACATAACCACAGTTCTTTAGTAGGTCATGGAGGAATAATTTTAACTTAAGATTTAATAATGGGGGCTGGGGATGTGGCTCAAGCGGTAGTGCACTTGCCTGGCATGCGCGAGGCGCTGGATTCGATCCTCAGCACCACATACAAATAAAATAAAGATGCTGTGTCCGGCCAAAAACTAAATAAGTATTAAAAATTCTCTTCTCTCTCTCCCTCTCTCTCTTAAAAAAAAAAGATTTAATACTGGAACCCAAGGTTTGAGTTCAGTGAAACTCAATGAATATTTAGTTCTATTTAATAATTGCCCAATAAATGGGGGATAAGGTTGGTTGTAAAAATGTTCAAGACTTCAAAGATACTACATTCCAGTGGAAGAAAAAAATCCACTAGAAATTACTTTAAGAAATCTGAGCATAGAGGACAATGGTGTCCTGCAAGAAGACGTGACCATGGAGCCCAGCTGGGAATGATGAGTGACAGTGGGCTCTGAAAGAGACTACATCAAAAACATCAAAAGGCCTCTTCAACAGGAGCAGAGATTGTCAGAAAAAGGGAATCATGTTGAGAAGAGTGGAGTATTCTATACTGAGGGAGAATCTGCAAAGGCTTGGAAGTGAAGTTATTAGCAGTTTGGGGAAACTTATTCAGGAGTTATGACTATAGGTTATAGTTAGATGAGGGATAAGAGAAGACATAAGTAGGGACGGACCAAGGAAGATTCAAGACCAGAGTTATTTTAGGATGTGTTTTCCCTGTAGATCAGGAAAGAAAGAAGAAAGATGTCAATACTATTTGATCTTTAATTAGGATTTCTGGATAAAATGAGTACGGAGTTAATCCTTAGTTGAAAGATGGTGTGACCCAGAATTTCTTATGCCTTTCTATGTCTTTATTTCTGCAGTTATTTCCATCAAGAGCTATCTAATAAGACACATGTTAACACTTACCAAAAATAAATACTGGAAGCCAAGAAAAGTTGCATGATTAACATTCTTGACATAGCTATGAAACTTGATTCAGTGAAATAAAATGTGGACCACCATTATTTCATGAAATAGTGAAATCAAAAGGATTGTAGGAATAGATTATGATTGTACTCCCTTCCTAAGTCCAGTCAACAACCAGAGAACTCTCCTGGGCTCAGCAGCTCTTCATATATTCCAGGTCTGAGAGGTAGGAACAAGTCTCTGGGGACTATTAATACTCCTGGTATCTTGCCCCAAAGTCAATCTGGGAGAAACTACAGATATAGGACAAATGAAAGAAAAGAAAGAAGAAAAGAGGAAAGAATAGAGGAGAGAGGGTAGGAAGGAAGGAAGCCATCGAGCAAACAAAGAAGAAAAGACCAGACATTCTAAGGAGATTAAGGTTATCTTGAATGGATGAGTGAGGATGGTGAAAATAGCTAGCTGTGTTAGCTTTTCCATGCTGTGACAAATATCTGGGAAAATCAACTTAGAGGAGGAAAGACTTATTTTGACTCATGGTTTCAGAGATTTCAGTCCATGGTCAAATGGCTTCATTGCTGTAGGCCTGATTTGAGGCAGAACACCATGGCCGGAAAAAAGCTGCTCAGCTCATTGCAGCCAGAAATCAAAAAAAAAAAAAAAAAAAAGGTCAAGGAAGAGGATAGAGGCAATATATAGTCTCTAAGGGCACCTCCCTGGACTTACTCCCCTTAGCTAGGTCTCACCTCCTGCAGTTTCCATCACTTTGTAGTAGCGTGCTCACATCTTGAATCCCTCAAGGGATTAATGCACTGATAAGACCAGAGCCCTCGTGTCAAGTCACCTTCTAGAAGCCCCATCTTTGAACACTGCAGCACTGGGGACCAAGCCCTCATCACATGGTCCTCTCAGGAACATCTCATATCCAAACCATAACAGTAGCGAATCCTGGACTGGAAGACAGCAAGAGAACAGAAGAATAGCTTCTAGGGCCTACATATGAGAGAAAATATTTGTCTCTCTGTGTCTGGCTTTCTTCATGTAACCATGTTCTCTCATTCCAGCCATGTTGTTGCCAGTGACAGGGTTTTATTCTTCTTTGTGGAATCTAAAATAGACTATCCTTGAATGAAGAATAGTGATTACTGGTGGATGGGGTGGGCCTGGGAATACAGAGAAGTTGATGGTGTGTATCAAAATAGACCTAGGTACAAGGAATCTTATTCCTCTGGTGTTTTGAAGAAAGTGGGAAGACTATAGTGCACAATAATCTGTTAGGCATTTCTGAAGATCTAGAGGAGTTTGAAGGCTTAAAGCAAAAAGAAATGATAAATAGAGGGAAATAGAAATTGCTCTGATTTGATCACGGCATGCTGTAAGTTTGTGTTGAAACATCACAGTGTACACCATTAATATGAACAATTAATGCATGATAATAACACATAATACAAAATAACAAAAATAGAATATTACAGGAAAATGTCCTAAAGTCTTTTCTTGTTTTTATTGAGGACTGTTGTGAAGTTATCACTGGATATTGGTGACTCTACGCTGCCTAGGTTCTTTGTGCTCAGTCTCATCCTGCCTTTTCAACCTTGAACTTACCCAGGGCTGACACAGACCATGGTCTTTTATATACAAGTTTATAAGCTGAAAGAAAGAGAAACACAAAGAAATGGGTGTTATACATCATGCAAATGAGAATTATTAGAGGAGGTAAACTAAAAAAATGTTTTTAAATAAACAATAATTAAGTTAAGATAATAAGATATTAACTATGTGACAAAAGAATAAGAAACCACTTAATAGTGCAATAGTTGACATAATTATTATTTTGAGGCATATAGCTGAAGAGTAAATAAGTGAGTTTAGAGATCAGATTAAGGAACTCTCTGAGGGGGACAGGTAAGAATAAAAATATGGAAAAACAATACAAAAGCTAAAAGGCATAGAGAATAGAAAAAAATATCAATATCTGTATGATGCCCAAATGATGAGAAAAAATGAAAAGAGAAAGGAGAAAACATTGACAAACTGATAGATACCTTCAGAATTAAAGAAATGAAAGATTCCAACATAATAGAGTTTATAAGGGACCAACAGAAACATCATGAAAAATTCTCACTTATGTATTGTAATGAGAATTGAAAGCAAAAGAAAATAGAATTTCTGCAACAGAGACCTTCTGCAAATAAACAAAAATTAGATTTACAGTGGACTTCTCAACAGTAAACTAAAGATAATAAGAAAATTTAGTATCATTTTTAAGTATTAACAAAAGAATTGTGACCTAAAAAAATTTTCATAACTAGAGAAGTTGATGTGTAAAGATGAAGGCTTAATAAAAGTATTTTTATATATAAAAGGTCTCAGAACTTTTGCTATAAAATGGCCTAGTTTGAAGACCCAAATTAGGAGATTAAGGATAAATAGATATTAAGTAAAATTTACACCTATATTAGAAGAGTAACAGTAATGGTGAAAAAAGTAAAAGTATACCCTCAGCAGTTTAAGACTAAAGTTCTAGATAATAGGCATAATCATCAGAGGCAGCATGAAAGAAATTTTGAAAACAATGTTTATTGTTAGGAAAAAGACATAAATATTTGTAAATTTACACAAATATGAAAAGCAAATTTAAAAGACTAGGGATCTTGACATAAATATAACAATCATCATAATAAAATAAGATAATATGCAACTTTTAAAACAGAAGGAGAAAATTCATTGTATTGCAAGGAGGAAAGATGGGGAGAGGGAAGGTCTAAAGAGAAAAGAATAAATGAAGCATAATATGACAGAGATAAGTTTTAAATTAGCAATAATCACAATTTACATTGAAATTAAAATCTTGAATCAACATGGGTAGAAATAAGATCTAATTTAATAGTAATTATGCAACTTGAAACTCAGAGTAAATTTGCAAATTAAAAGACCATGGCACCTTGGACTAAATGAAGAAAAATGTTTTCTGAAAGAGACAAACTGAGAACAAAAACACGCAGAACATCTGAATACAGGAGGTCAAAAAACACATACACCAAGCCAATGTGACTCAAAGAAACCTTGGCATTTTCTTATGAAATTTAAGAAGTTCTGACAGAGAAGAGGTGCACTGTACTCTAATGGATCAGAGGTTGGAACAGTAGGGAAGAACTGGGCAGGAACCATCGGAGGCACACAGAGGTCCAGATCAGGAACCCGCAGGGCTGAGGATTACTTACGTAAGAGCCACTGGACCTGAGAAAGATTCTGCTGGCAAGAACCCAGTGGATTTTATGGGAAAGCTCTGAGAAATAAACATGGAGATTCATGTGAGGAGCCATGACAATGGGCTATGAGGGCGTTCTCTGGACTGTACTGAGATATTCTGCTACTGAAAATCTAATACTTACTGAAAAAGAAGTAGGGGTTTAACTAAAACAGAGAAATTTGTATTAGATTAGCAAAACTGTCAACACTGGGCTTCTTCTTCTAGGATTAGCTGAAAGACAGAAGCAGGTCTTTCCTGGGGATAGCCTTTCCTCCCCACTGTTCAGGAAGTCCCAGAGCAGAAGTTTTGTGTGACCAAACATGGCTCTCACTAGAAGCCATTTGGCCTCCATTCACTATGGCACCTGTACCTCACAGCCCAGGGCGGTAAAAATGCATAAAAATTTTATTTTCTAAGAGATAGAACAAAAGAAAACAGAAGTAAAGATTGACTCTACAAAAGCTTTCTGCCAAGAAAGGGGTTTAATAGAGCATGGATTATCCTTCCTCATTATGAGAAATTTCCATTTGAATGCTGTAGGCAGAAGATGGCTCTCAAACACAACTCACAAGGTTAGTTCAGGAAGTTAACCACATGGAAATAGAGATCTCGTTCCTTATCATTTTTGTTATTATCTTGACATGATTTTTTAATAAACCTTTCATTTGGTATATGGAGAAGATGCAATCTCTCTCTCTCTTCATTTTTGCAGCTAACATAAAAAAAAATAAACCCTTTCTTGATCTGTGTTTCATCATTGCCTTTAATTGAATTTTTCTCTTTTAAGAGTCCACGGACATTTTCAAACTAGCAAGTCTAGAATCATTATTTGTATTACTGAGGATTATTAATGCTTAGTTTACTGTATAATATTGCATGAGAGAATTAGGTTGATGATTTTAAAGAAAAACTTGAAAGTAAAATTAATTTCTACAGGGTTTAATTTTTTCAGGGGGAAGTGATTCAGAAGGTTGCCTCATGCATGGAGGTAGATATTGAATGTGATATTTAATAAAGGCAAATGGACACAGGGAGGGGGGTTTGTCAGTAATGCGTTGTTGGGCTCTGCCCTTTTTAAAATGAGTTAATGACTTTTGTTTCATGACCCATTTCTAATGGTAGCTTGGTCTTTTCGAAGAGGACATCACTGTCATAGTTCAGCGATATTAAGTAGTTCTTCCGTGGTGGCACATTAAAAGCAAGTAGGTAAGACTTAAATGTTAAGCTCCTCACAGAATAAAAGGCCACCAACTAGTTAAGTAAAGACATTATTTGCAGACAATGCATTGTAAAAATGACAGTTGGCAAGAAAATGTCTTGGTCAAATTCTGTTTTAAAATTTAGTATAATAGCAAAACTATGATTATGAAGCGCCTGGCTTTTCTAATTCAAATGCCATCCCATTTTAGATTATTGGTTTTAATGCAGATAATATTTTATGTGTAAAGGCAGTGTTACTGTCTCTTCACTCCGAAAGTAACATGTTTTGCTTTATCTGGTTTTGATTTACTTTAGCTTTGGGTGTGAAACATCAGGGGAGAATTATGATTATTTCTCATTTCTGATGATAATACCAACATTCCTATATGATCCATGCTTTTAGTCAAGTAGATGAAACAATATATTTCACCCTATATCTCTTTTTGGTAGAGCAAATCATGAGGACCAAGCCCAGATCTAAGAATCAAAATCCTATATTGTCTAGCCCCATCACTTATGTAGACTTGAGCTATTTAACATCTGTAATTTAGATAGTTTCTGTTCAGAAAAAAAAATTATATTTTAACTCCCCATCAATTACAGTATTGCCAAATCAAACATATTCATTTAGTGTTTTTCTTAATATATTGCTACATGCTGGGTTGTTATGGGTAAGTATAGAATTGTTCAAGTAGATTCAATTGTTCAATAGACAAGATCAACACATGTGCCCCAAATATCAAGCAACTTTAGGTAATAACTAAGCAATATACATTGCTCATCATAGTGAATTTACAGCATGAAAATGATTTTCATTGATGAATATTAGTCAAGGATGACTTCATACAGGAAGTGTTTTGTGTGCTTGGAGATATCATTTACTTCTCATCTTCTATGCTTATTGTTAGTGGCTACTCATTCACATAACCTGGATATAGGTCAATGATGCCTTATTCAGGAAATTATTCCCAGCCTTTGCATACCCCTAATCTGTCATCTGAGTTTAGAAGTCCCATCTTCTAAGCAATGCTTCCTTTTTTTCCCCCCAGCTATCCACAATGTTTAAGATTTTTAGCTCTGGATCAAGAGAGTCTTCAGTTAGAACCCTGATGGTTAATTGTTTCCTACCTCTATAAATGCACTTTAAAGTTTATTTTGGTGACAGCATAGAGGAGACAATAAAGCAGCAGGAGAACTGGAGGTAGAAAAAGCAATTTGAAGATTGTTCCCTAGGGAGGTGAGAGATAATTAAGAGGACTAGACTGGACACATGGGGAGTAAAGAGGAGACCAGTGCAAATAAATATTTATGTGGACAGCTACACGAACCTGGTGAACACTTAGCCACGACAGGAGAATATTAGTCTGCCCTACTCCTTCATGACAGGTGTAGGAGCTCCACACTCAAGAGGAAGCTCAACTCATGCTGCTTCCTGATGGGTGACATGAAGCTTTCACCAGGCCATAGGGAGAGAGGCCTGCTCCATGTCTGGAACCTCTGTGTCCTCCTGCAAGCAGACAAAAGAACAGAGAAAGAGGAGAGTGGACTCCTTCCTTTAAGAAGAAGTACAGAAAGCTGTCCCTATTACTATTGTTGACTTCAAGGCAGCATGATTCATAAGACCTTAATTCTGAGTAACTCCTCTGAAAATCAGGTTCTGCTGAAGAGAAAGAAGTGAAGAGCAGACAGGGAAGTCAGCTACCTGATGTAAAAAAAAAAAGGGAGGGGGGATTTCTCCTATTCCCAGCCACCCAGTAGAGTAAAAGAATGAAAAAAAAAAAAACTTGACTGTCTTCCTTGGCCCAATAGTAGACAAGTTAGATATAGATGCTGATGTGGATGTAGATATCGATACACTCATTTACATATATACACAGTTTTATTTATACACTTATATACACATACACATGTGTGTATGCATGTATATGTATATAGTCATATTTGTGCACATATGTGCTTGTGTGTGTAAGTTTGGGGCAACGTCTGGAAAAAAAAACTCCATAGGGTCTCCACTAAAAAAGGAAAAATTGTTTAGGTTGAATTACAAATACCTAAGATGAAAAGAGTCCTGAAACCAAATGGTGTTTAAATTCTCTTGGATTAAAGCTATTAATACTATTTTCATTTAATTGAGACAGCAATGAAGAGATTTGGAAGGGAGATTTGGAAGGGCATTAGAATATATCTGAAGTGCACCTGAAACATAAAAATTTAAGTCGTATTATTGTGATCATTAAATATTATTGAAGATATAATGTTATCTTCAATATTATATTATCTCAAAACTAGCTAGATTGTATGCCTTTTTGATGATGTCACAGATTCTATGCTGTCTTTCATTTTTATTCAAAAATGCACTTATTTAATTTTAAAACACCTAATTAGTACACTGGACAAAAGCAAAATGAAAATCTTTTGATTTTATCTTTAAAAAAATCAATCTATACTTATCAAAACAGTGGAATGAAGTCGGACCTCTTCTCTATAACTGTATCCTGTTGTACTCCTAAGATTGAGTGCTGCTGTTCTAGGAAGATATAGCTGGTGCTTGTTTTTCACTAAAGCACATTTAGTGCTTTGGGCCATTTCCTGCATAAGGAATCATGAAGTGTGAAACAGAACAGATGTTGTAGACCTCTACCTTCAGAAGCCAGCACTTTGCAGGCGTAGCTAACGTGTGTAAGACTTAGATATCCAGAGTAGACATGGTTGGAAATGACAACTGAGCGATAGTCCTAGGTGGCAGAGATAGGAACCAGACTGCTCTCTTATAGCACTTTTTTTTCATGGAGATAAGAATGCTAATGAGGTCAGAGAGCAGTTCAATAATGGCATAATAAGCCATGCAGATATTGCCCTGAAGAAAAGACACAAAGGAGTCATTTAAGAAAGGAAATAAGATTTTAACCTTTGGGCCTGAAAGGACTTCACCATTGGTCACTCTGGGGTTATTCATTTTAGCCTAAACAGCAAGAACAATAGAATTTGAGATTTTAGTTCAAATTCCATCAGTATCAATGTGAAATTACTACATTTTAAATCTTAGCAATTGCATATAAATATATGCTCTGGGTTACTTTGGTACAAAAGGTCTCAGAAAATTTACGACATGTTTGAGGAGGAAAGAAGGTGTTGTCTTATTTTGGTTTATGGCATCTACAATCCTAAAGACCCACTTTGTCATTTCAATAGCTGCTTCTTCATTGCCATCATAGATGGTCATGATTGGCCAAACTATCCAGCTGTTCTTTGTTGATGAATTGTAAGAACAGAAAGCCACAATATTTGTAATTTGTTAAGTAATGAATCAGACTATACAGACATTTTGCATTTGTCTTTTAAATGGGCTATCAGGAGGGTCATTTTAGAATACATGTATATTTTGGGGGCAGTAATCAGACCTTATGCTTCAAGTAACTATTTACAAACACAAGCTGTAGATGTAAACTAGGAGTTCATGTATGTAAAAGTATTTTATAAAATTGCTCTCTGAAAAAGACTTACTGTCATTTTAGAGTAGATGTTAAAGGAGGTCAGTACAGTACACAAAGGGCAGAGTTTGGGTCTGTGTTCCCTTATAAACATGAAAATCTGTAACATTCGACACTTACAGTCTAGATTCCCTTCTCCCAAATTAACAGGCAATAAATTAGTGATATCCAAGGACTTCTTTCATCTTAAATGTGATTAAGACAGGTAAACCCAGGGGAGGATCACTAACAGCGATGAGATGCTTGAAAAGAAATTAGCCAATATCATTTAGCCAAAATAAATAAATAAATAAAGTACTGGAGCTGGGGATATAGCTCAGTTGGTAGAGTGCTTGCCTAGCATGCATAAGGCACTGGGTTCAATCCCCAGCACCACCAAAAAAAACCCCCAAAACATTGTGCTAATCCAAATACAAAACACTACATATAATTCCATGTGAACTAGCAGCTCTTCAGGGCTGAGGACATAGGGCTGTGACAGCTCAGGTTGACTCAGGGTTTCCTTTTTTGGGGGGTATAATTAAAATATTATAAAATTCTGTCAATACTTGTATAATTCTGTATATATAGTAAATAACCTTGAATTTGTATTCTTAAGTGGGTGAATTGTGTGGCATATGAACTGTATATATCTCAATAAAGCTGTTTAAAAATATCATGTAGCTTTAGGGGTGCTAAGGATAGACACTGGAAGCATTAAATGCTTTTCTTTCACTGTGATGTCAGTCTCTAGTTAATAACCATTTGATTATCCTCATTAGTGAAGATGGACATTAACATGGGAAATACAAGACAGACTCATTTCAGTTGCTTTCTTACATCTATCTACCAACTTTCTGCAGGGCCTTTACCTACTATTGGTGTTATTGTTTTCACTAGTTACCAGTTGACAATGAAATCCTTGCTGCTGGTCTTTGACATCTAACCCAGGTTTCTGTCTGCAGCTGCTCCCAGCTATCACAACCATCAACTTTACTCTGCTTCCCCTATGATTGTTCCAAAAATAAAAGCTGATCTGGAGAAAGGTAATTCACAGCTAGGCAGTAGTAACACGTGTATATGCATAGCATGTACATCATCTAATTTCATTCTTACAATTCAATGAAGTGATTAGAGAAGATTATTAACCTCCGTTTTCAGAAGGAGCCAAGGACAAGAGAAGTTAATTGTTTTCTTTAAATTCAAATAGTTGTTGGTTGCAAATCCTGTATCAGATGTAGTATTATATGATATAAAAAACCATGCCCTTTCTTTACGCCATTCTCTTTTACCAATTGAAAACATATAGCATTTTTTGAAATGCTCTGTACCTTTAAAACCTTTAAATTGTTATGTTAAACTTTCACACAAACGAAATATTCCCCAAAACTTGGTAAGAGACTGAAAAAAATCTACTAAAAAAATAAATAACTAAAATAATTTTAGAGAAATTTACAAAACAAAAACAACAACAAAAAAATATTTAATGCAGAGTGTCTTCAGAAAAGGAGACCTCACATGGATTTAAAATGTGCTTCTATTTATAGAAGCCAGAATCAGTTGTTGTGTTGGAATATGAATAACAGGACCTAAATTTAAGCCCTGGTTCTTCCATTAACTACTTGAGTAAATTTTGAAGACTATAGGAACTTCAGTTTCCTTACTGTACATTTAGAAATTATATTTCATTAACTCGTTGATTGGTTTACACATCAAGTATATGCCCAAGTGCCTTCTAGGTCATATGGATTTTACCATGAGGAAGTCAGAGAATGACTCTGAAATGAGGGTCAGCTACTGATTTTCTCTTCAATCTGTGCCCAGCTTTCTTATGCTCTGCTATTTGATACAGGAAGGGATAATTCCTTAGTGTCTTTTACCCACTGGATTCAAGGAAAATTATGATTATAAGAGGTAGGGAAGAAGATTTAGGAATGGCAGGTGTGTAAAAACTGAAATATTTCTCCCACATTAACTAGCCTTCAGTAAACCCTGCTCTAGCCAGGAAATCTCATCATCGTTCTTGAAAAGCTACCTCCTCACTGTCTCTGTAGCCACAGGAGCTGTACCAGTTTCCTACAGTTGCTCCTATCTGCCTGTCTCATGAGCTCTTTTCTGATGAAAAGCACACCCTCTAGATCCAAGAAACTCCACCAACTCTGAGCAAGGTAAATACTAAGAAATCACAGCAAGGGACACAATAAAATCAATTATTAGAAGAAACGCTTAAACACAGACAAGGAAAAACAAGAATAGAAATACCGCTGACTTTTTATCAGAAATGAGGAAAACAAGGTGGTGCTCAAAACAACAGGAACAAAGTGCCTCTCAACCTCAGATGCCTTATCCTTATTCCTCATTTTCTTTAAAATTAGATACAACAAACCCATCTTCAGGAGGAGACTGAGAGAATTTGTCACCAGCTGACCAACTAAATAAGAAATATTAAGGGAAATTCTCCAGGTGGAAATAAAAGTATGCTAGCTAACAGTTTGAATCCATAGAAAGTAATGAAGAACAAGAATGTTATATGCATAACTAATTTAAACTTCTCTTATTTAAAAAATTCTTTAAAATAATATTGACCTTTGACAAAGGAACTAAGAACACACATTAGGGAAAGAACGATCTTTTCAATAAATGATTCTGGGAAAGTTGGATAACTACATAGAGAAAAAGGAAATTAGACTCTTATTTTGCAGATATAATAAACCACCCAAAATGGATTAAAGACTTACATGTGAGACACTGAAATGACTAGAAGAAAACAGGTGAAATGCTTCAGGACATTGGATTTTTTCCCCTTAAGACCAGAAAAAGCACAGGAAACAAAAGCAAAAACAGAAAAATAAAATTACATCAAACTGAAATTCTTCTGCACAGCAAAGGAAACAATCAATAGAGTGAAGAGACAATTTTAAGAATGGGAGTAAATATTTGCAAACTATAAAAAGGTTTAATTTCTAGAATTTAAAAGGAACTTAAATAGCTCAATAGCAAACAAGCAAACAAATAACATGATTAAATAGTGGGCAAAAGAAGATACATAAATATCCATATGAAAATATACTCATCATCACTAACCATGAGAAAAATGCAAACTAAACCCATAAGGAAATATTGACCTTGCAATGAGTTTGAGAGGCAGTTATCAAAGACAAAAGATAATTGCTTATATGAAGAAAAAAAAAGTATTTTAAAAATATTTGTTCTTTTTAGATATATATGACAGTAGACTGTATTTTGACATACTTTACATATATAGAGTATAACTTATTCTAATTAGGATACCATTCTTGTGGTTGTACATGATGTAGAAATTCACTGGTAATGTATTCATATATGAACCCCATAAAGTTAAGTCCAATTCATTTTACTGTCTTTCCTATTCCATCTCCCCTCCCTTCCCTTCATTCCCCTTTTTAATCCAATGAACTTCTATTATTCCCTCTTCCACTCTTATTATGTGTTAGCATTCATATATCAGAGAGAACATTCAGCCTTTGGTTTGGGGAGATTGGCTTATTTCACTTAGTACGATAGTCTCCAATTCCATCCATTTACTGGAAAATGCCATAATTTCATTCTTCTTTATGGCTGAGTAATATTCCATTGTGTATATATATCACATTTTCTTTATCCATTTATCTGTTAAAGGGAACCTAGGTTGGTTCTATAGCTTTGCTACTGTGCTACAAATATTGATGTATGCTGATTTTAAGTCCTTTGGGTATATAGGAGTGGGGATAACTGGGTCAAATGATGGTTCCATTTCAAGTTTTCTGAGAAATCTCCATACTGCTTTAGGGAATGGTTGCACCAATTTGTAATCTCGCCAGCCAGAGATTTATTTTTTTAAAAAATTTTAATTAGTTACACATGACAGTACAATGACCTTGACATATCATACATTTGAATCAGATGGGATATAATTTCTCATTTTTCTGAGTGTACAGGTTGCAGAATTATATTGGTCATGCAGTCACATATATACACACAGTAATAATAATGTATATTCCTTGTCAACATTTATTGTTATTTGCATTCTTGATAATTGCCATTGTGACTGGAGTGATACGTAATCTCAGTTTTGTTTTAACTTGCATTTCCCTAGTTGCTAGAGATGTTGAACATTTTTTCATATATTTGTTGGCCAAGTGTATTTTTTATTCTAAGAAGGGTCTGTTTATTTCCTTTGCCCATTTATTGATTGGGTTATTTGGGTTTTGTTTTTATTTTTTGGTGTCAAATTTTTTGAGTTCTTTGCATATCCTGGAGATTAATGCTTTATCTATCTGAGGTGCAGGAAGTAAATATTTTCTCCATTCTGTATTCTCTCTCTTCGCATTCTTGATTGTTTGCTGTGAAGAAGCTTTTTAGTTTGATACCATCCTAATTATTGATTTTTTATTTTACTTCTTGTGCTTTAGAAGTCTTGTTGAAGAAGTCAGTTTCTAAGTTGACATGGTGGAGAGTTGGGCCTACTTTTTCTTCTAATAAGCACAAGGTCTCTGGTCTAATGCCTAGGTCCTTGATACATTTTGCATTGAGTTTGTGTAGGGTGAGAGATAGGGGTTAAATTTTATTCCACTACATATGGATTTCCAGTTTTCCCAGCACCATTTCTTGAAAAGGTGCTTTCTTTTCTCAGTGTATGTATATGGTGCCTTTTTCTAGTATAAGATAACTGCATTTATGTGGGTATGCCCTGTGTTTTCTATTCTGTTCCACTGGTCCTTGTGTCTATTTTGGTGACAATACTATGCTGTTTTTGTTACTATAGCTGTACGATGTAATTTAAGATCCAATATTGTAATGCTTCCTGCATCAATTTTCTTGCTAAGAATTGCATTGGCTATTCTGGTCCTCTTTTTTGAGAAAAAAAAAGTCTTAACACACAGTTGGTGGAAATGCAAATTAGCATAGCCATTATGGAGGTTCATCCAAAAGAAAAATTAGAACTGAACTACCATATGATCAGCAACTTCAGTACCAGGTATATATCCACAGAAAAGAAAACTATGTCAAAGAGACATCTGCACTCATGTTTATTGCAGTACTGTCAATAATATCCAAGAAATGAAACAATCTAAATGTCCATCAACTGATGAATAAATAAAGAAAATGTGGTTATATCCACAATGGAGTATTATATTTATCCATATAAAGGATGGAATCCTGTCATTTGTGACAACATTGATGGAAATGAGTCAGCCACAGAAAGACAAATACCATATGATCTCTCTGATGAGTGGAAAATCTAATAATTTATAGAAGAGTAGAGGAGTGGTTACCTATAGCTAAGGAACATAGCATGAAGCAGGAGAATGGGGAAATGTTGGTCAACAGGTACTAAGCAATGGCTAAAAGAAAGTAGTTCTGGTCTTCTATTGTAATTTAGGGTAATTATAGATAATAATAATGTACTATATATTTCAAAAGACCTAGATAAAAGGATTTTGAATGTTTTCATCACAAAGAAATGATGTTTGTGGTGGAGAGTTGTGGAAATAAATATATTTACCCTGATTTGACCATTACACAATGTATTCATGTATCAAAACATCATACAATAAGCAACAAATATATATGAATTTATGTAACAATTCTAAAAAACAAAAAATTTTCTTTTAAAAGAATAGATTTTAAGGAAAAATAATAACAACATTCTGTGCGCTTTGAAACTTACATAGAAAGTGAAAGGTATGAAAAAAATGATTCAATAGGAGCCATGGATAATTGGAAATAGAAGGCTGTTAGAGCCATACATTGTATACAGTGGAATAAAATGTTATTTGATGTTAGAGAAAAATCTACTTATTGCAAATCTTAGAGCACCTACTTAAACCATTTATTACCACAAACATCATTTCTTGGTTGGTAGGCTTTTGATGGTGTCTTCTATTTCCTTGCTTGAATTTTATCTGTTTAAATTGTTTATGTCTTTCTGGATCAGTTTGGGTAGATCATACGACTCTAGAAATTTGTCAGTGTCTTTGAGGTTTTTTATTTTACTGGAGTATAAATTTTCAAAATACTTTCTAATTGTTTTCTGTATTTCAATAGTGACTGTCATGATATTTCCTTTTTCATCAAGAATTTTAGTAATTTGAGTTTTCTCTCTTCCTTTTGTTAGTGTGGCTAAGGGTTCTTCAATTTTATTTATTTTTTCAAAGAACTAGCTTTTTGTTTTGTCAATATTTTTGATTTTTTTGTTTCAATTTCATCGATTTCAGCCCCGATTTTAATAATTTTCTGTCTTCTTCTGCTTTTGGTGTTGGTTTGGTTTTTTCCCAGGGCTTTGAGATACAATGTTAGATTCTTTATTTTTTTTTTTTTTTTACTTTTTCTTCTTTTAATGAATGAGCTTAATGCAATAAACTTTCCTCTTAGCACTGCCTTCACAGCATTTCAGAGATTTGATATGTCGTATCTGAGTTATCATTTACCTCTAAGAATTTTTTAATTACCTCTCTGATGTCTTCTGATATCCATGATCATTCAGTAGCATATTATTTAGTCTCCAGGTGTTGGAATAGCTTCTATTTTTTATTTTATCATTGATATCTAATTTCATTCTGTTATGGTCAGATAGAATGCAGGATAGTATCTCTATTTTTTTTGTATTTGCTAAGACTTGTTTTGTGGTATGACATATGGTCTATTTTGGAAAACGATCCATTTGCTGCTGAGAAAAAAGTGTATTTGCTTGTTTATGAGACTATATATATATAGTCTCAATTATTGATTGTTTAACTGATTTCTATAGCTTTTTTTGTTTAGATTTTGTTTTGAAGATCTATCCAGTGGTGATAGAGGTGTGTTAAAGTCACCCAGAACTATGTTTTTGTGTTCTGTTTGATCCTTGAAGTTGAGAAGGGTCTATTTTATCTACATAAATGCCCCATTGTTTGGGGCTTAGATATTTACAACTTTTATGTCTTTTTGTTGTATAATTCCCTTGATTAGTATAAAATGTCCTTCTTTATCCCTTTTTCACTAACTTTGGATTGAAGTCCACTTTATCTGGTAAGATGGAAACCCCTGCTTGTTTACATGGTCCATGTGAGTGATCCGGTTTTTCCCATTCTTCCATCTTCAGTCTGTGGATGTCTTTTCCTGTGAGAAAAGTCTCTTGAAGTCAGCATATTGTGGGGTCTTTTTTAAAAAAAAATCCAATCTGTCAGTCTATGTCTTTTAATTAATGAGTTTAGGCCATTCACATTCAGGGTTATTATTGAAATATGGTTGTATTCTTGCTCATTTTGGTTTATTTTTTGGTATTTACCTTGACTTGTTTTCTCTTTGATTGGCATTTCCTTTAGGGTAGTTCAACCCTTTGCAGATTCTCCTTGTTTTTCATTTCCTCTTCATGGAATATTTTGCCAAGAATGTTGTGTAGTACAGGCTTTCTTCCTGTAAATTCTTTTAACTTTTGCTTATCATGGAAGATTTTTATTTAATCAGCAAATCTGAAGCTTAATTTTGTGGGATTTAAGATTCTTGGTTGGCATCCATTTTTTTTTTTTCCCAGAGCGTGGTATATGTTGTTCCAGGATGTCCTGGCCTTGAGGGTCTGGGCCGAAAACATCTGCTGAGATCTAAATTGGTCTCCCCTTACAGATAATCTGATTCTTCTCTCTTGCAGCCTTTAAAATTCTATCCTTATTTTATATGCTAGTCATTTTTATTATAATGTGCCTTGGTGTAGATATGTTGTAATTTTGTATATTTGGTGTCCTGTAAGCCTCTTATATTTGATTTTCCAATTCATTCTTCATGTTTTGGAAATTTTATGATATTATTTCATTGCAGAGAGTGTGTATTCCTTGGTTTAAAACTCTGTGCCTTCCTCTATCCTGATAAATCTTGATTTTTTTAATGTTATCCCCTAATTCTTGGATGTGATATTCATGGTTTCTTACCATCTTCACTGTGTGGTCAACTTTATTTTCCAGAGTGTATATTTTGTCTTCATTGTCTGAGCTTCTGTCTTCTAAGTGATCTAGTCTGTTGGTGATGTTTTCTATTGAGTTTTTATTTGGTTTATTGTTTCTTTCATTACAGGGATTTCTATTATTATTTTTTCTTTTTTTTTCAAAATCTCTATCTCTTTCTTGAAGTAATATTTTGCTACCTGTATTTGCTCTCTTATCTCTTTGTTGGTGTTATCTATTTTTGCCTGTATTTGTTCTGTTCATTCTTCAATTCTCATGTCATTGTACCTTCTGAACTCCTTCTCTGTCACTTCATATACTGCACTGTCAATGGATTCTATTGCTATAGTATCTTGGTTTGTTTGGGGCATTTTCCTCCCTTGTTTTTTTTTCATGCTGTTTAAGTATCTTCCTCTCCAGCACTGTGGATTTGAGGTATTGCAGTTTCTACCCTATAATCTTGTAGTGTCCCTGCAGATTAGGAATACCTCACCTTTTTTTTTTTTAATTTTATCATGCTTTTATTTATTTATTTGTTTTTCTTGGTTGTTCAAAACATTACATAGCTCTTGACATATCATATTTCATCCATTTGATTCAAGTGGGTTATGAACTCCCATTTTTCCCCGTATACAGATTGCAGAATCACATCGGTTACACATCCACGTTTTTACATACTGCCATACTAGTGTCTGTTGTATTCTGCTGCCTTTCCTATCCTCTACTATCCCCCCTCCCCTCCCTTCCCCTCCCATCTTCTCTCTCTACCCCATCTACTGTAATTCATTTCTCTCCCTTGTTTTTTTCCCTTTCCCCTCACTTCCTCTTATATGTAATTTTGTTTAACAATGAGGGTCTCCTTCCATTTCCATGCAATTTTCCTTCTCTCTCCCTTTCCCTCCCACCTCTCATCCCTGTTTAATGTTAATCTTCTTCTCATGCTCTTCCTCCCTGCTCTGTTCTTAGTTGCTCTCCTTATATCAAGGAAGACATTTGGCATTTGTTTTTTAGGGATTGGCTAGCTTCACTTAGCATAATCTGCTCTAGTGCCATCCATTTCCCTGCAAATGCCATGATTTTGTCATTTTTTAGTGCTGAGTAATACTCCATTGTGTATAAATGCCACATTTTTTTTTTATCCATTCGACTATTGAAGGGCATCTAGGTTGGTTCCACAGTCTTGCTATTGTGAATTGTGCTGCTATGAACATCGATGTAGCAGTGTCCCTGTAGTATGCTCTTTTAAGGTCTTTAGGGAATAGTCCGAGCAGGGGAATAGCTGGGTCAAATGGTGGTTCATTCCCAGCTTTCCGAGGAATCTCCATACTGCTTCCCAAATTGGCCGCACCAATTTGCAGTCCCACCAGCAATGTACAAGTAGGAATACCTCACCTTTAAGGAAGAGATCAATGTTTACTGCACCCAATGCAACTAATATGCAGTCATAAATCAATTAGCTTCTATTTAGACACTGACAGGTTTGCAGCTATAAACAGAAATGATGAGTATGGTTATCTTCTACCACATAGCCAGTAGGTTTGCATAAGGCTTTACAGTTTCTAGTGGTGGACAGAGAGAGAAGGGTGGGTAGGACATGATGTATATGAGGTATGATGTCAGAATATAGCAGTATTAGATTATAGAATGAGTGTAAGGGGAATCAACAGAAGTTGGCTGTTAGCAGGAGGAAAAAAAAGATAAGACGCGACCCCATGCAAGATTGTCTGTTGCCTCTGCAATAGTAACTGTTAGTACTGGTGCAACTGGACCCGCAGGGGCCTTGGGGACAGTCTTCCAGGTCCTGGTTGTTGTCCCTAGATAAAAGGAGCCACATCCCTAGATTGTGATGGCAGTAGCATCAAGCCGGTAGGTACCTTGCTATTAGGCTTCCAAGCCTTAGTTGGTGTTCCAACTAATGGTGGTGGAGGTGGTGGCGGAAGTAGTCTAAAATGGCAATGGAGGTACCCCAAGATGGAGGCAACCACTTTCAGAGATAGGACTGGGAAGATGAGCTGTGCGATGGTGTTGAGTGGCCTATTTGGTGATGGCACACTGTGGTGTACGGTACTGCAATCGGCAGCTGCCTCCTGGCCTTGTCTGTTGTCCCACAGTGGAGATGACCATGTGGGGAGGGCTAGGGCAGTAGCTGCAGTTTTCCAAGATGGAGGTGGTTTGGGTGAAGCCACATGATAGTGGATAGGGAACCACAGTGGGCATGGTGTTTCTCTCCACCCAGGCAGCACATTTTGGTTCCTGTCTCCAGGAGAGGCAGCGTGGGGTGGGTTCTGGGTCAGGGCCTAGATGTATTAGCTTTCTGGAGGCCTTTGCTGATTTTCCAAGTCTGTCTTTCTGTTGGATAAATTAAGGTGTTCTTCTGTTGGATAAATTTTGTGTTATTTAAACAGAAATTTGATGAATTTAAGATTCACAGTTTGATGTACAGTGCACAATGCAATTTTGACTTCCGTCTGGCATACCATCCCAGAATTGAAGAGATTCTATGTTTTTGGAAAGAATGTGATCAAGTTATTATAACAAATTGAGTTTGCTCTTCTGATATCTTAAAAAATGAAGAGTGTGGCTTGCCAACTTGGGCTCACAAATTTGTAAAGAGAGATGAGAAGAAAGAAAATGTCATTTGAAAGAGACAAGAATAAAAGAGTAAATCACAACTTGCTATTTAATTACCCCACCTATCAAATAAAAGACATATTTATGTTACATTTTGTTAAGAAAAAAAATAACTACTGAAAAGTCTTAAAAATCTTGATGGTTTTCACATGGTTGTGGTTGATATTTAAATATGAGATAAAAATTGCTTACTTACATGAATGTGTACTACAGATATTAAATGAAGATATTTATTTGATTCTAAATAAATTTTCTTAAGGAATATATAAATATATAATTTATATATAAGGAATATATATATTTTATAAGATCATTAATTTTGTTTTAGAGAATATGGAAATTAAAGACCTTCCTATATTTTTATTAATATAGAACAGAGCACTAAAATTTTTCCTATTTAGCATTTGATTCATCATTACTGTATTTGGAGACTGAGCATGATTCATGCATTCAGTCCAGTACATAATCTGTAAATGTTAAAGTCGTGAGTTTTTTGAAACAAGGTTCTAGGAATGAGACAGCCACAATTTTGAGCTACATTTGATCTGTTACCTTTCACCTCAAAAACTCATGCTGTATAGGAAGCACACAAACTCAGTGGCTCCAAACAAACAACAATCATTTATTATGTCTCACAAGTTTCTCAAGTTGATGGATCCAGGCAAGAGAAGGAAGGGAAGTTGTAATCTTAGTTGGACCAACTGACACAGGCAGCCAGCCAAGGGTTGGCTGTCTGGGCTGGGCTGGATTCCCTGGGTGCGGTTATGTTCCATGTATCTTTTAGTTTCCTCTGGAATCCAAAGACTGGCAGGGCAGAGGCACAGAAGGAAAAAGCAGCAAAATTACAAATCTCTTGAAACCCTGCACATTATCAATCTCATCTCATCCTACTGGCTCAAACAAGCCATACTGCTAAACTCAGATTCATGTATTATGAAAGGAATTGCAGTCACATGGCAAAGAGGAGGATATAGGGAAGACGGTTCTGAATGGAATGATTTGTACTTAATATTTGTGACAAATGAGATGCCTGATAAGACACATTGAGGAGATGATGTCAATCATGAACAGTCTACTGCTTTTAGCAGGATCTCCTTCTCAAGTTTTCGTAAGTAAATTCCAAACATTCAAGGTCCCATCTTTTATATTCATGTCACCTCTGCAAACAGAGCAATATTTGGTAAGTGGACTTATCACAAAACTGAACAGGACTGCAGTACACATGAAATGGGGAATGCTATTTGTGTACTCCATTTGGCCACCATATCACTAATCCATGCAGTTTATGTTCCAGGGGCTCTAACAGCTTCATTATTATAATACTTTATTAAATCTTTCTTTCTACCAATTCTATTATAAGTAGAAAATATGAAAAAAAATCTCATCTAAAGAGCAGTTTCCTTTATGGTTATTCCTCCCTTCCATTTCCAGTTCTTCTTGGAAGCACCATTAAAGAAAAAAAAATCAAGATTTTGAGATTAGAAGGTAAAAGAACAATTTTCTTCTTAACAGCTCCTGCAATGGAAGAAGGACAAAGATATGGTAAAGGAGGAAAGATTCCCCAAAGAAGTTGCGTTTTCATTTATATTTTATTTCCTTTCTCATATTTAGCTTGTACCACATTCAATTTAAAGGTGCTTGTTTGCCAGTGTGATGTTCAGATCTTTTACTTTATATGCCTCCAGAATAAATAGCATTTTAAAAGCTCTAACTTCAAAGCCATTGAACACACTCCAGTTCTTTCTTTGCAAACTTTGTGCACTGTGCTAATAAAAGGTTGCAACATATTTGATGAAATATATTTTCTTCTTTACCATGTACTTTTTATGTGTTTTTCAGAAAAATAAATAAAAACTATGTACATAACAGCAAATAAAATAAATATTTTGCTGTTGACTTCTGCTTTCTAGAGGATGAATTATAAATTTTCCACTGTAACAATTTTCAAGAGATGAAAATACCATCTTCCAAGACAGCTAGACAGTTTTATATTTAATTCATGTTCAAGCCATGAGAAGTGTTAAGATTTTTTTAATTATAAAATGAAGCAATGACATGATCAATCCAGTTAGCAACATTCCTCCAGTTAGTTTTATTTTTTTTTAATAATCATATGGTTTACAATTATTGAGTGATACACAGTGGTAGAACAGATGAAGTAAAATGTTTTATAAGAATGTAAAGGAAACATTAGCATTAAAGATAAAGTTATATGCCTGTAATTCACTCAGAGAAGTAGTGTTTCCTGCTTAGAACTACAGGAGGTCATCTCTGAATAAAAACTAATATTTGAACCATCTTTTACAATTTGAAAAGTACTTCTGGCCTCATTTCCCTATGAGTCGGAGGGTGACTTGTTCAAAGTTACCTAAAAAATAGGGTATAGAATCCATACTCCCATATCCTGATTTTTAAACCTCATATTTTTTTTTAATGGTCTACAAGTTCCACAACCTTATAAACTTTTCCACTTCTTGGGGCTTTCTCTCAAATTTCTATAAACTCGAGTTACACCACATTTACTGGCAACATATCCCTGAGTTGTTACATAGGTGGCATGGTCTGTATTTACAACAAAATTGGGAATGTTACTGCAAGTAGAAATCTCTCGTTCTGGCTAAATCTTCAGTATCTCTTTCTGGTACCCCTAAGCCCTTTACCTCTCCAGGTTTATCGTATTTGATGACATTTGATGACAGACAATAAAGAAATGATTCCTGATTAATGCAATTTGTAACATTTCATAGTCCAAACTGATTTGAAATTTCTTTGATTCACTATGTGGGACTTAAACACACGTGATTGTGTATCCATACACCAAGGATCCTGTAGCAGCAAGTGGCCTTGAGTTTTCAAAAAATATGGAAGAGAGTCCAATCTGAGCAATGTTTGCAGAATTTTGTTAAACCAGACTACTTCCGTGAGACTTAAATTCATGCTCTCACTTCCCATTCAGTAAAGTTCCTAAATCTCCTTCTTCAAAAATAAATTTATGTTTTTCTGCTCTGAATGTTGAAAGCCTTCCAGCAAGTCCTAAAAGCACAGTATTTCATCTCCTGCAGTTTCAATGAACTTTTTTCTTAATAGCTCAGTGAAACTGGAGAATAATTACTTTTTCAGTTAATGTTAAACCGATGGCATTTTTAAACAAGAAGCTGGCAGCAAATCCTGAGTCACGCTCTAGTGCTTTAGAGAGTGGTTTGGCCACTTTGCGACTCACCTCGGGAACATCAGACTTCCTCTGTTGTGCCAAGTACAGCATTAAGAAATACCAGTCGAGATAGAGAAGGATGTGGGGATCTGTTGGCTGTAGGCATAGAGTTTTGTGTCTCCACCAACTTCTATTTGAGCCCGGCTTTCCAATCCTTTTCATAATCACAGTCCTTTTGCAAAGACACAGGTTGGAACAGATATGTAGATAGAAATAGGTTAACATTAATAGTGTTCACATTAATAACATTTAAGGCCTTTAATTTTTCTCTAGTTTATTTGAAAGTTGGGACAAATTCAGAGTCTTTGGCCAACCTTTTGAAATGACTTAAGACAGGAAAATCATATTTTCCAGTAGTAACTCAAATATCCTGCTTGCTATACTGATAACAAAAATGAACTATGTAAGCCTTTCATAACAGCCTTTCATGTAACAGATATGTTGATCAATCCGTAGACTCTGAAATGTACATTTTCATTAGTAAAATTCTGCATCAGACACTGTGAGGAAGATTTATTAATGATGAAACAGGTGGGTTATGACAACTACATCAGTAACTCTAAGACATACTAGAAGGTATTAAGTTTAATAATAGATGTACAGATAAAATATATTGTACATGGCAAAAAATGAGTCGGTCTCTTCTTTGAAGGGGTTAAGAGATGGTGAGAGAGGGATGAGTCACAGCCAGAAGACAGGGTCAGCACTGGGTGTGACAAGGCCAGAATGGTGGGTTTCCATCAGTGCAAACACACAGGAAGCATGCAATCGGAAGCAAGCATGAGATCGATTCTGAGCTGTAAGTCTTGGGCCAGGAATCAAGATTGGGGTCACAGAGTTGGAAGTTCAGCACTGGGAAGATCAGAATGAGAAGTGAGAGGATTAGAGTTGCAGCAGTTTGGGAACAAGTAAAGACAGTTGCCAGAAAAACAACTGCAAACACTGAAAGGTGTTCTCATGACTGGATTTGAGGTGCTTGGTTTGGGATGGCTCATTCTTGGGGCCAGAGTCTCCCTGTACCAATGGGCAGTGTGTGTGTGTGTGTGTGTGTGTGTGTGTGTGTTTGGTCTGTGCAACATCCTGATTACTATCATATTCATGAGTGGAATAAAGTTTTTTGCAATCTAGGAAACAGAGAATGAATATATCACCCATAATCTAAAAATCTCTTTAAGCCCTGCATTATTCATAATGATTAGACTGAGTTAATCCACTATATAACCCAATTTCAAGTCTCACTTTTAACTAAATAAACACAATGTTGGTGGCACAGAATCTCTAAGTATAAAAAAGAGGCAAACAGATGATTGGTATACTTTGGCTTTGGCCCTGGTTCTGCTATCTTTTCTTTTTTAAGAACTTTATTGTGGTATATTTTACATGTCATAAAGCTCACTCATTTTAGATACATGTCAATGGTTTTTGAAAACTTTGAGAAGTGATGTGAACATCACCATAAATCAATTTTGGGATCTTTTTCATAACCTATAAAATATTTAACTTAATTCTGGCCCAAAGCGGGTAGAAGTAGTAACCCATACTGTGTTTATTATCATCAAGATAGCAGGACAACTATAGCCACTTTGGAAGACAATTTCAAATTTTCTCAAAATGTTAAATATGTATCTACTATATCACTTAGCACTTCTATTCCTAGGAATCTATCCAGGAGAAATGAAATATGGTGCTTTTTTATAGTTAGTCCTTTTTTCTACCATAATCTACTATCTGCCTTTATAAATTTTCCATTTCTTAACATTTTATGTAGGTAGAATCCACAATCTGTGATCTCTTGATTCTGGCTTCTTTTGTTTAACAAAATGTTTTTGAGGTCCATCCATGAAGCAGGGTGTGCCAGCACTTTGTTCCGTTTCATCACCCAATACAATTCCATTGTCTGGCGAGACCATATTTTGTTTATCAGTTCACCAAATGATGGAGATCCAGGTTGTTTCCAGATTTGGGTTATTATGAATAATGCTGCTACGGACATTTCAGTGCAAATTTTTGCATGAAGATGTGTTTTCTTTCTCCTGGATAGAAACCTAGGAATAGGTGATATGGTAGATACATATTTAGCATTTTGAGAAAATAGGAGTTGTTTTCCAAAGTGGTTGTAGTTATTCTGCTATTGTGATGATGAAGACAATATCTGCTACTACTTCTATGTGATTTGGGACAGGTACTTATTTATGTACCTTCACTCCCCCACCATACACACATACATAAATACATACTGTTCAATTCTCAGAAAAATTCATTGTGGTCAACGACAATATTATTATTTATCATTCCCATATGCTGTGTTCATCACCTAATCACTCCAAAAAATTAGTAGCCTGGTATTTAACACACACACACACATACACATTAAGGGGAAAGACCCCAAGTAGTATAAAAGAAGAAGGAAGGCTGAGACAGGAAGATCATGAGTTCAAAGCTGGCCTCAGCAACAATGAGGTGCTAAGCAACTCAGTGAAACTCTGTCTCTAAATAAAATAAAAATTGGGCTGGGGATGTGGCTCGGTGGTTGAGTGTCCCTGAGTTCAATACCCAGCACCCCCAAAAAATTAAAAAAATAAAAGAACAAGGAAATATCAGAATTACTTGATATTACTGGGTAATTTATGAATGACTAAAAAATCATGTATGAATAAATTGAGTGATATGAGTGAAACACACTGCTTTTTTTGGGCAATCACATTTATGCAAGAAATGTAGTGCATTTCAAAAGAGGAATCAACCTATTACTTGAGAAGTATCCCATTGTTAGTGCTGTCCCAATCTGATTATATTTCAAGCTTTGCATATGCCTGCTTTTAGAGTAACTGAATTACTTGAGGACAGAAACTGGTTCTGTTATTCTTGCTGTCCCTGGTGACTAGGGGGCATGACATACATTTGATTGTTCAAATTTGGCTACAAATATCTTTTGAGAGGTAATGTCAGTCTTACCAGAGTTAGAGCCCAATGAACATATGCCAATTAGAAGCAATGACCATGAGTATCCAAACTGCAGGACTGATATTTTGTGCTAAAACTTGTAAATCTCTTCCACTAAAGTGACCTCACTTTTGTTCTTTAAGTTAATGAATATGAATTTTCTTCCTAAGGCTAAACTAAATCTCTGGGGAGTGTGTGTGTGGGGAGGTGCTTTTATTGCATGCATTTTATATATTGTGTTTCAGAAAAACCTAACTTCAAGATGATCCTGTGATGTCAAATTTAGGAATGACAAGCTTATGCTGAAAGAGGAGAAAAGTACATTCCATCTGTGTTAAATATCGTGTTAAATGAAACAAAATAGTATCTGGACACAACCATCATTTGTTCTTTATGCCATTTAGGCTTAAGTCTTAATAGCTTTTCAATATAGTTTTTTTATATTAAGGAACTTTAACTTGAATATGTGATATTTTTCTCTCTTCTAATTGATTTTGAAAGAAGACAGACAAATAATGACAGATAAATAATTACGGTAAAAGCGATTGATAATGACTTTCAAATTACCTTTTGATTAAAACTAGAAGGATCACTTCGTGACTGCTATTTTTTTATGCATCTTTAGGCACCTACTCAGGAAATGACTTGACAATAAACATCAAACGCTTTGATAAATGTTGATTGTTGACTAGGCAATCCTTTTCTTTAAACATGCACTAAGATTATAAGAAATGCTAGGGGATGTGCTATCTGCACAAAAATATTAATTACCAACTCTTATTTCCATTTTTAAACACTAGAACCAAATTAATTAGATTAAGTACATCACATGACCCAGTCAATGGCATATAAAATAGATATTAATAATGTTTGTGATTTTAATTATGTACCACTCAGGAAAATGCTCATGATAAAGTTGTACATAAATTTGAATCTCACATGTGTGAGATTCAAAATGAGTGTATTTGGGTGTGAGTGTGTATGTGTGTTTGTGTGGAGAGGGCTGTGAAGAAAAAAATGCTGAAAAAATTATACCAAAATGCAAACAGAAGTTGTGAGGGTTTTGTAATTAGGGGTCCCTTCTCTTTTCTGCCATCCAATTTCTGTGTGCATTTATGTTATAGTAAAGAAAACAATAAGTAAAAATTGAAGTGAATCATTAAGACTTTAGGTTAAAAATAAATCTTTTAATTTTCTTTAGTTGTAGCACCTATTTGTTGTTAATCATGTGCTGGTAAGTTTCTTCCATAATATTTAGCTTTATTACTATTTGCATTGTTCAGATACTATTCTGATCTTCATTTCCTGGAGGAGGAAGGTGTGTCTTAGAGAATTGTGTTGAGTAAGACAAGGCCAGGAGCAAAGTACTCAGTGAAACCCCAGTTGGTTGCTCCTTCTGGAGCATACCCCCTAGCAATGCACTTGTCTGCCTCACAACTAAAACTGAAGATTGAGTGATAAACATGAGAACTTACAGTCTAAGTGCTGGAAAGAAACAGAAATATATATATTCCTTTTAGATTTGGATTTTGCTGAAACAGAATTTTCATGTGTCTGACTGAACCTCTCATTTGTAAGTCGGAACATTTGGCAAGATGAGGTCAGATTCTTGGGATAGGAAGTCAGAGAAAGCAAGTGTTGGCATGCTTCCTGGTGATTAGTTTTACTGTTCTACCCCACCCAACTCTAAACTGCTATCACATTCTTGCTTGACCTCAGAGATCACTCAGGTTTACTGGAAACCGGATTAGCTGGCCATATTTGGTACTCCTGGGCATCTTTCCATCCTCCAAATAGGAGAAGTTTTGGGAAATATGCACAGTCTAAACACCAGGAAACAGGAGTCACATCTCCTGCTCAGGGAATAGTAAGGGAAAGGACCGTTGGAGCTCCAACCCTTATCCAAGGCCAGATTGCAGGCGGCTTTCCAGTGGGACTTTCACAGAGTGGGTGGGTCGTATTTCCTTTCTCTTTCCTGAGGATAGTCTGACTCACCCTGTCTGATCAGCTGAGACAGTTCTCTAAGAACAGCCCTGACTTAGAATTACAATAACAGCCTTTGTCTGACAGAAGAGATTTCCTGAGCCAATGTGTTGGGCCTGGAGATGAGCCGAAAACCATTTTACACTAGAACAGTTGAATTCGTCTCAAAAATATATTTGTTTGTACAGACTGTTTGCAATTTGAATCAGGAGTAGGAGGATCCAGCTGGTGGCTACAAAGTGTGACAGCATTTATCTGAATTAGATAGTTAAAAGGGAGCATCAATTCAGGGAAGGAATTTCTTTTCATTTGAAGTGTCTGTACTTTCCTCCTCTGCATGGTATCTCCCACTCTTCCCTTCAGAATGGAACTGAGATTTTTGTTTGGGTTTAGCCACCAAAACAAACACATACGAACAGAAGCAGCCAATGAAATGTTTTCAAATATCTTCTGATTGCATAGTAAAGTAGCTAAGAGTGATTATGAAATTATTATTTTTTAAAGATAACAATGCCATTTCCCTGCTGCTTAAAACAGTTGATAACAAATCCCAGTGGCACCTTGACGTATTCAAACTGTGATTTAAAATAATGAAGAACTGAATAAACCAGGGTAGAACTGTGTCTGAAACTAGTGCCACTGAGTCACAGTGTAGCAATGTGTGGTGAGTTGAAAGCCTAGCTGTCGGTCTTACGTGTGCCATGCTCCGAAGAACTGGCAGAATTTTACCCATTAAAGAAATTTTTAGCCTCAATTTCCAAATTCATACATTCCTCTCTCTTTGGCCCCCAAGAGGAGCAATTTGTAACAATTTCCACAGTAATAAATAAATGATCCTACCATGATGAAACAAACCATATTTAATCATGGATTTTTCTATTGTATCCTTAATGAACATTGATTATCATCATGATTATAATGATTTTGATCGCTTACAATAAATTTTTAAATAAACACAGGTACACCTGTGAGCAGCCAGAGGAAGATCTGAAACCAATCCAACAAGAAAAGTTCTCTCTCTAACCTTCCACGTTCTCAACCGCCATTTGTTTTGAAAGGGATTTAAATGAACATTAAACATTTGACAAAGCTTGCTTTTTTGTGCTCAATAATTTATTTCTTGTTAGAACAGTCTTTCAGGCTAATTAAGATGAATTGTTTGTGATTAACAGAAACCTGGCATTCATAGATTGGCTTAAAGTCTGAATTCTAAATGACTAAAAGAATAGGAACCTTGAAATTAGAAAATGATTGCTTAGTCTGTAATTTGTTGGCCCAGGAGAGTACACATTCAAGATTGGGATTGCCACACAAACTGAGCTTCTGTGGTCTCAAGTAGTACCAACATTTAAAACAGAACATGTTCCCCAACTCAGGGTTAAAAATAAGTCTTAAAAAAGGTCCAAACTGAGCACACCTTGAATAATTAGACCATTTCTCTGAAATTTGTTGGTTGCTTTTCTTCAGAGATTTGCTTTATTCCTTTTTTTTTCTCCTTTGAATTTCCTTTCCTTCTTCAATTCTTAGCCTAAGTGACACTTAGATGGGAAAGAATGTGCAACTGACCCAACTTGGTGACCTTGCTTAAATAACACATTTGTCTTGTCTATAAAAGCATACTGTTGAACTAGTTATTCTTTTCAGGCCCTTTTCAGGCCTAAGATGTTATAATCACAACTGTTTCTTCTTCATTCTCTTTTGTTCTCATTGTACTCTGAGTAACTTGTTCTACCCAAGAGGATCCAACACAGTGGCTCTCAGACTGCTATGAGCACAGGTTGGGGAGAACCTGTTGATAGTCAGATTCCTTTGCCCCACCCCCAGGTACTCAGGTTTAAAAAATCTAGGAAGCAGCATGTTGAGAGACACCTGCATCAACTTTGTGGAAGATATTCTGAAGACCCCTATCCCTGTGGACCAAATGGTTTGATTGATTGTTTATCTACTTTATTTAGTAACATCCTGTTAAATTGCAGATGGTACAAAACCCAGCTGGCCTCATCGATCATCAGAGGTTACAAACAAATAAAATTCAGTTAATACCAGGAGAGCTGGTTGTTAAGGTATTTCGTTTGACCAAGATATCTATTTTTTTATTATAGCTTTTTATAACGGAATATAAAAAGGCAAAAAAAAAAAAACACATACGGAGACAAAGAATAAAATTTGAATTCTGACTACCAGAAAATCATTTATCAGTCTCTGGAGAAAAACAGGGTTTAAGCATGAAGATTCTGTGTGGCCTAAGCAGGTTTAAACGAAGAAAGCTGATGAATCAAGTGCATCCTTGTTTTAAGTCATCACAAGCCAGCTGGGACATTTTGTTTACATCTTGTACATTATGTTCCGAAGGAGGTTAAGACCTCTGGCAATGAGCTCCTTGGTTAACTTCAGGCCTGTCCCAGTCTCTCTGTACCTCAAAGAGCAGCCCAGGAATTGGAGACCTGACTCTGTGGCAGCTTGCTTCCTGGTCTGTCCCTTAGTGTGTTCTATAGGAAGTCCACTAACATCATCTTCCTGATTTACAGACTCTTGAAAATCAAAAGGGATCAGGGAAGAGAGCTGTGCTGTACATTCTTCTTACTTTGCCATAACCCATCTCTACACTGTCTTCTGTCTCACCTTTTTAAAATCTTTAAAGTGGGATTCTGTCCCCTGTTTCAGAAAGGACAATTCCCTGACCCACAATTTCTGATGGAGTTTTTCACATTTTTTTTTAAAGACGATGGTGCTGCCTGAGGGAAGTTCCCTAACTCCCTCTCCCTCCCTCCCATTTTGTCACCTTTGGAACTCCTGACCTGGGAATAGATACTCCACTTACAAAGTATAGAAGGCTATTTTATTTTTTATTCTAAGACTTATCGAACCTATTAAATTTTGTGCATCTCCATGGGTGGAGAGAGTGGGAACTACCATGAGCTGTATTGATGAAACTCATGGGATCTTTTTCCCCAAAGAACCCTTAATAACATTTTGAAGAACATTAGGATCTTGTAGAGTACAGTTTCAGAAAACTTTTCTCAGGGAAGATGGCAATGGTTTTCCACCATGTGTGCCAAGGCAGTGTGAACCTGGGAAGAAACAGAAGGCTGGATTGATGGGCTGCAAGACTTTCAGGCAAAGGAAGAGTGTGACATTAGGTTAAAGGGGACATTTTTGCATATGTATTTTGAAACTTATCCTTTTCTTCTTGAGATCCACTGGCTCATAACTACTTTGAATATAAAAGTCCCTCTTTCATGTCAAATTTCTGGGTATTCCCATATGACTAAATAATTACATTGTTATTATCAATTCATTTAGACAATGCACTGTGATTAAAAGCTACTATCATAAAATAACAACAAAATACCACTACACATCTATAAAAGTGAGGAACCTCCTAAACACAACACCAAATGCTAACAAGGATGTGGAACAATAGGATCTTCCATTTATTTCTAGTGGTATACAAAAAAGGGTAAAATTATTTTTTAAAAAATTAAATACATTCTTACTATAGGATGCAGCAACTGCCTTGGTTGGTATTTATTCAAATGAGTCAAAAACTATGTCTGCACAAAAACCTTCAGATGACATTGATGGCAGCTCTATAACTGTCAAAATTTAGAAGTAACCAAGATGTGTTTTAGTAGGTGAATGCTTACATTGTGCATCCAGACAATGTAGTATTATTCCTAAATAAAATGAACCAAATTATCACACCATGACAAAACATGGAAGAAGCTTAAATGACAATTGATTAGTGAAAAAGGCCAAACTGAAAAGGCTAAAATCCTGTGCAGTTACAACTGGATGATATTCTGGAAAAGGGAAAACTATGGAGACAGTAAAAAAAAAAAAAAAAAAAAAAAATCTGTGGTTTCCAGGGAGTAAAGGGGAGATAGGAAATAGGGAGGATACAGGAAATATTTAGGGCAGTGAAAATTTCTGTGACACTGAAATGGTGGATGCACATTATACATTTGTCAAAACCTATAAAATGTACATGACCAATAGTGAGCCCTTACATAAATTATGGACTTTGAATTCTACTGATGGCTCAATGTAGGTTCTTCAGTTCTAACAAATGTGCCACTCAGATGCAGGATGTTGACAGCGGGGATGCTGTGCTCATGTGAGGACAGAGGTACATGGGAATTTTGTATGGCTAGGAACCTCAAACTGCTGCAAAAAAAGTATCTTAAAAATTAAACGATAAAATGTCCATTTATCCTGTGACACAGCAATCACATTCTTGGGCATTTATCCTAGAGAAATAAAAACTTTTATACACAAACACAAGCTACTATGACCTTAGCAATCTACATAAGTTAATTTTAGTCTATTAATTTGTATAGAAGCTTATGATTAATTTGAAAATAGTATAATGGCAGATTGGAGGGCCCTTTGGAATGGTTTTGGGGCTGGCATATGGGGAACCATGGCCTTACGGTTAAATCACCTAATTAGAGCTTTTGTGATTCTAACACCAAGATCTCAGTCTTGCACAGGTTATTTTCACTTTATAAACTTCATTTTGATTTGCCACACACATCTGCTACTTATTGGTATTTTCACTCCAACTCTCCAATATAGAAGAATGATCAGCAAGACACAGTATACATACCAGCTCCAAGTCCACATAGACACCTTTTTTGGACTCTCTATTTTCAAAATTGAGGGTATGAAGTCTGGGCCTAGGCCTCATGACCTCAGTTGCTACTTAGCCATATTATTAGCTATTTTAGTCTTCAGCACTTGGTCTAAGAAATTCTTTTTAATGACCTAATGCATTGTTTGAAATACTTGGTAGAAGTATTTGATAGTTTAGGATTTACATTATTTACTTGTGGTCAAACTCATATTTGCTTAATTAAGATAAGCATAATTTGTCACTCTGGTTTTTATACTTATAATACAATTATCCTTTTCCAGGTAACTGTTATATGCCAGGAGCTGGTAGTTTATGTATATGACTAGCAGTCTCACTAGAATCCTGAAAGATAAACATTGCACCATTTTACAGATTAAAGAGCTATAATAGCAAGAGGTCAAGAAATTTGATGATGATGACGATGGTAGTTAATAAGTAGCAGAACTGTTATCTGATCCCAAGTATATAAAATATTTAAATGATGGTGGTAATGAAGTGAAGATTAATTTCCAGTTCTAAAAACAAGAATCATTATAGCATGTTTATCATTACACCTAGTGGAAAAAAACCCAAGATCTAAACCAGACTGCCTGGATTAGAATCTTAGTTACATAATTTACATGCTGTGTGATTTTAGGCAAGCTGTTTACCTCATTGTGTTTCCATTACCCATATTTAAAAGGGGATAATAATATGCTTAGAGATTCAAATGAATCGGTATATGTAAATATGTTTAGAACAGTCTCTGGCACATAAGTACTTATTCTATGTAGTTATTACTGCTGTCATCAAAGATGAAAATATTTTGGTGACATCATTGTAACACTACTATTGTACAGAATTTACAAGTTTTCAGCACCAATGACCACCACTTGAAATTCTGATTATATGATATTCTGGAACTCACTGGAATTGACAGGTTCCTGCCTTTAACTGGTTTGATTGAATTCATCACTGAACACTCTCTCAGGATCCTCAGATTGCTGGCCAGCCAACATCTTTCTGATTGTAGAAATGGCAAGACAGTTCAAATGAAGGCTGTAGAGCCAGAAATTTTTATTTTTTGAAAATCCGATGGAGCATAAGCTTTATAGTATACTTTTATTGAGAAGAATATGAGATTAATCTTATCTGTTTGTTTATAATATTGGGACCTGGGGTACCTTAGTGTCAGTGTTGATAAGAACTCAAGGTATTATGAAATATGTTTAGAAATGTATTTGTGAGTCTTGATATTCTATAATAAAAGTGTTTTAAAACCTCATAGTTGCTATATGGTAGGCTTACATAGTTTGAAATTACATTAGCGGTAGAAACATCAACTTTGCTGACATCAGATACATTTCTCCCTGAGAGAAAGGTTGAAAACAGCATTATGAGACAGTTAATCAGAGAGAGATGCTGTATTTTTGACATGACCTGATGTTCATGCACTGGGGCTAATATGGTTATATTCAGCATTGCATGTACAAAATACAGGTAACTCATTTGTGGCAGAGTATAGTTCACAAAAGCTTTCCTCTGCTCATCTTTTAAGATAAAAGTTTTAATTTCTGTAACCGTATTTTCAAACCACAACTGTTTGTTCTGCGTTCGTATTTTTCTTTGGTCTTAAAATCACCTTTTTGTTTTTCTAACAGCCACATGAGAAGCTACAGCTATGGTTGAGCTCTGATTCTGTATTCAAAGATAATCAATTTTACACAGGTTGGGTCTGATGCAAATAGACCAAAAGGCAGCATATGAAGTTTATTTCCTTTTATGCCAGGCCATTAGTAGCAATGTACATGAGAAAAATTAGGACTATAGCAGTTACAAACCAGAGTACTGTAACATAACTAACTTATAATTTATTTTTGAAAATAGAAGTATACAAGCAATTTGGAGAAAATAGCTCACTACATAGTTTCCAGATACTTAGGTAAGTAGTTACCATGAACAGACCTTAGTTATTTCATCTCTGGATGGCTCAAAACGAATATGCCAGGTGAAATGTGTTTAATGGTGAAAACAATAAAAGAAGATAATGCTTAAACTGAAAAACACTCCAGGAGAACGTACAGAGTGAGGGCCATCAAGAAGCAGCTTGCAATGTTTCTCTCTCTGTTCCCAGAACCCCTGGGGCGAGGCTTACACCAGGAAAGGAATGTGCATCTCATTAAAAATTGTAGTCTTGAAAATGTTGTAAATCTTTCATTTCCCACTCAAGAATTTAGTCCTCCTGCAGCCTGACAGAGAAAGGAAGCAAGGGCTTTCTTCTTTCTCTTAAGTTAATTAAGAGTCCGATGTACTTCTCAAGGGTTTTTATTCTTACAAAGAAAAAAATGAAGGAAAACGTGATTAAAAATGTAATCGATGCTTCTTCAAAGAAATTAACATCATGCACATGGGAATAATATCACTGCAAAATAAAATTTTAGCTATTGCATTTTAAACCAACATAGTCAGATGTGCATGGCTGGGAAACATGGATTAAGTGAATATTGTTAGTATCTACAGCATTTGTAAAAACTTCTGAAGACAGCAATTGAGTCATTTAGGTGGAGTATGAAGCATATTTCTGTTCTATTGCACTCTAAATTGGTTAAATATGAAATGAGGAATTCTGATAAAAATGGAATACAGTACTACTAGTAGACGTAAGTCATCAGCAATAAACACATTTTTACAACCACAAAATACTATAAGACAATTACTACACAATACTGGATAATGGATTCAGAAAATTGTGGTTTGTCTTTATGAAAAGAGTTTGCTATAAACTCAATCTGGTTGTTAGCGTGCATTCCAAGGGTGACCACCAAAGAAACAAATTCACAGAAGACATACACAAAAGGGCCCGGGAAGAAAGGATCTGTTCATTGGTCTTTTTCCTTAGTCACTCTAGAATATCTGTAGTCCTGCCAACTACGACTGCAAAGGAAACAAACATATGTGTGGTCTAATTAGAGGAGTCAGAAGTCACTAATGACTTAGAACTCACATGTACATATTTTTAAAATTCAGAATAGTTAGCAAATGAGCTATTTGGTATCCAGTTGCAAACTCTTTATTACCATTTGCCACTATGGAAATGGAAAGTGAGTATTTAGGAACATTTATAATAATTTAGCAGAATAATTTTATGCTTATTGATTCTAATAATAAAAAATTAGAGGTTATACTTTGTATATTCTTTTGCAGTTTTCTGTTTTTAGTAGCTTGGTTTTATTTTTATTTTTATTTTTTTAACAAAGTAGTCATTCTGCAACGAACTGGGGAAAGAAAAAAAAAAGTCTGGCGATTCACCATAAGAGTGGGAAAAGCTAAGTCTGGATTCCAGTTAAGAGCAAATAGACTAGATAAACCAACAAGAACACTACACGGCCAAATCCAGACCACTGATTTTTTCTAATGGTACACAAATGTATCTATCTTTACAAATGAACATTTGCTATTGATTTGATCATAGGGAACACTGAATTTGAACCCCGATTGAACAAAATATATTATACCCCTTCCAAACAATTAAAAAATAATTCTGTTCTTATTAGCAGATCTGTTACCAAAAAGTTTAGCCAACTTGTGGAAATTTTGCTCCCCTATTTTATATGTGCTTACATTATTACCTCAAATTTTCCTCATGGGTCAAAAAGCCTCAAATCTTTACTATCTTCCCCTTTACAGAAGAAACTTGCTAACCACTATGAGGGAGAAATGTTTTCCAACATTTGAGTGTTCTTATAAATGCAAAAATGTGAATGCTTTCCAAGTTCATACAATAAATGTTAGACACCTAGTAACACCTAGTAATGTCATTCAAGTGCATGCAGATATTACTGTAAGACCATCCAAATTAAAGTTTTCTAAATTTGTAACTTTCTTATTTATTTATTTTTGCAGTGCTGAGGATTGAACCCAGGGCTTCTTGCATGCTAGGCAAGTACTCTACCACTGATCTACATTTCTAGCCCCAAATTTATAACATTAAGCATTTATTCATGTGTTTTATATATTTTTTTATTAAAATAACACAGAAAATTGTTTTTCAAAAAGAAAGATTTGTCATGAGAACTGAAAGACTCCAATCCTTTTCAAACCCAATCTAACTCTCCAGAGGTAAATTTTAAAGATTTCTCTTTTAAGTTCTGCTAGCATGCAAAACATAATTCTGAATAACTTGTGTCTTTACCATTTATCAGCTTCAGATATAAACTCTTGAATCCTTCTGTAGAAGAGGAGGATTTAGCTTAATATTAACTCTTTCTCTAACTTCCTAAATTAAAGAAGGTAAATTTAGTTAGTCTATTGGTATTGCCCCTTTAAATCATATAGAAACATGGTTAATTCTGTTTTCTGTCAGCTTTAAACATCTTCTGAAGCTTCAATTTTTTCAGGCACCCATTCTTCCCTGTGCATCTCTCCACAAATCTTTCTCTCTTCTATGTCAGCTGTACCCATGTACAGGCAAGACTGGTAACTTTTATATTCAGATCTGTGAACATTTCATATTTTTGTTGTGGTTTTTAAGCCAGTGTTAATATTTAAAAATGAATATACCTCTTTTTTACTTTTTTTTTCCATGTCCCCAGTGCAGTGATTGCTCTAAGGGTAGGTTTACAACCCAAGTTAGTTCTACAAGACTCAATTCTAGGACTTCTGTTTTTACTGTTGGAAAAAAGACCTAGATCTCGCCTTCAAAAACCTCTATGCTATCTTTATTTGATCATCAGTTTTTGGTTTCCATTTCTTTCTTATTCCCTCTTTGCCTTTTTATTTTATAATCTGGGAAGTGTTTTGTACTGTATATTTTTTCAGCTGACTAATGTGATCTTCAACACAGTATGTAGTTTCCTGACAAACTTAGTTTTAATTTCCATGTGCTGTGCCTTAGTCTATGATGATGCCTATCTCCTAGCAACTGCTTCTTATCTCATGTTATGTGTATTATCAAACCTCTTAAGCAATTGGAATTGTTTGAAATTCTCCATTTTCTTTACCCCCAAATCAGTGATCCTCATTGTGGTGATATTTTGCTTTTATAATCTAGTGTTACAGAGATGTCCATTGTCCTGTGATCCCAGACTATGAAGGAGTCTCCTGTGGTTCCTTCTGACACCTTCCTCGTTTGTGGAGCATCACAGATAGGATTTGTGGAGCTGGGGTAGAGGCCATGTGGAGCAGGAGAAGATTATGCTTTCCATAAAATGAAAGACCCTTTAAAGCATCCATTGAGATGCAATAGTGGGAGCAAAGAAATTCTTTACTGGGACTTCATCTAGAAATCAGCCTCCATTTGGATGCATTCCAACTGGAAGAAGATATGATGGACATCAACATTAGTTGCAGTATAATGACAACCATACAGACTGGTCTTCTAAATGTATTCAGTTTTCTGATTAGACTGGCATGTTCTGACAGTTTATTCATTTATTAGTTGAATTGTTTGGGTTTTTTCTTTTGGTATAAGGTTTTTTAAAATTCTTTATATATTCTACATATTATTCCTCTGTCAGAAGAGTAGCTAGCAAAGATGTTCTCGCATTCTGTAGGTTCTCTCTTCACATTCCTACTTGCTTCCTTATAAAGCAGAAGCTTTATAATTTGACTGCATGTGCTTTTTAAACATCTGCCATCATCATTTTGGCCTTGATGAGGCATTTAGTAATGATTTTATATGACTTTTTCTTCTGTCTGCAAGCAAGACTACTTTAGTACAATATGTCAATTCCTTCCAAATCCTGTTTTAGTCATTGACTTAATGTTATTTACCAACTACTACATTAAGAGGAAAAAATGTTTAACTGAATAAAAATTGCAATATGTATTAATGTTCAACTGGTAACAATTAAGAAATGTTAGATGAAAAATAATGACCATAAAGGTCTGATCTGATAAAAGTAGCTGAAATCACTTTCATGTGGCACACAGAGTCTATGGTAGAGGTGATTAATATTTGTAAATAAAATATTATGGATCTAATTTCACACTGTTAAAAATGATTAATTAAAATCAATACTGAAAAGAAACAAGACCTTTAAAGCAATATGTATACAACCTAAAATGAAGTTCTAAAGGACAAGTTGATTAGGTCATTCACTGTGGTCACTGTTTTCCCTTTTTTAAAAGTTTTTAGATGAAGTCAGAAACATGTGCCACATTAGACACCATGTTTAGCGAACCGTGTTGGTTTGGAAAGTTGTGGACAGATGTATAATTTATGAAAATGTATTTTATGTTTTTAACTTCATATGTAAAATCTTATAAGCTTGTGACACCCACTTCCCATTTTCTTTACATCCCTAGCAGTTGTCCCAATTCCAAATGTTCCCTGTCTTACCATTTTTTGATGTCTCTAAAGCTCTCTAATCACTTAAAATTATTCTCGTGAATCCAGTCATTGTTATATGCTACTTATCACATTAATTAGACCAAACCATTCAGTAGAGTTTTTTATTTGAAATTATGCATTCATGTTGTCTTCTGGGATTGAATGTCTTACTTTCATGGCACTGAAATTGTTATAAGTTCTAAAGGAAAGGGAATATCTAATGACTGATTACATTTTGTTTTTGACAGATTGTCAAATCATTAAGGGCCAATATGATGACTATAAATATGTACCAAACAAGTATTATAAGAATGTTATTATTTTAAACATGTAATTTGGTAATATTATAAAATTTATCTAAACAATTAAAGAAAACAATAAAACCAATACAATTTTCTACATTTTTGGAAATCATTAAGTGAATATTATAATTTTATATTTAATGCAACCAAGGAAAATTGAGAAATCATATACTCTGATGTGACATGACCTTAAAATTTTACTGAAGTTGTATGATAATATAGATCCCATATCTTTTTCAGTGAGCATTTAAAAACAATGAACATTTAGAAAACATGTAGCAGGAAGAAAAGAAAGCTATTAATAAAGATCTCTATTTTTAAATTAGATCTCAGTTTAATTTGAAATTTAAGGAGTATTATGGTTGTTACCCAAAGGCTCATGTATTGAAGGCCTGGTCTCTAATGCAGTAGTTTTCAGAGGTGGGACTTTGGGGAACAACTGACATATGAGGCCTCTGACTTTATCAGTTCATTAACCTATTTAGGACTGAATGGACTGTTGAGAGGTAGTGGAAAGTGTAGGAGGTGGAACATAGTGAAATGGAGTGGGTCCTTGAGAATGTGCTCTTGGGGGACTATATCTTGTCCCTGGATCCTTTTTCTTTTCTCTCTCTGCCTTCCAGCTGCCATGAGATGAGCAGTTCTGTTCTACCACACCATCTTTGCCATGATGTTCTGCCTCACCACAGGCCTATAGTAATGGAGCCAGATGACCATAAATTGAAACCTCTGAAACCATGAGCTAAAATAAATCTTTCTTCCTCTAAGTTGTTTATGTATTAAGTATTTAGGTCACAAAAATGAAAAGATGACCAATACAGGGAGATATCTAACAATATTCCTGACATGATTTTCCATTATAAATCAATATTTTCATAATATTTATAATAAAATCAGCCTATTTTAGAATACTGCTTACTATAGTACATTTTCATACCATGAAATAAATATTTCTTATCTTTTATTTTTTGTGGTAGTAAAAATTGAACCCAGGGCCTCACACATGCTAGACCATCACTCTATCACTGAGCCATATCCCCAGCCCAAGAAAGTATTATATTAAGATAAGTTGAACTATAAAATACTGTAAATAACCAATTTATTGTCTCCAAGTCACTCATTCTAAATATAATTCAAAGGAACAAGGTTCTCATTCAACCAATATTCAGAGGAGTGTGTACTAAATGAAGACTGGCGGAAAAAAATTAGGCATGCTTAACAAACTAGAGATAAGTCACACGGAGGGGAAAACAACTTGTCAATGATCAAAACACTTACAGACGTAGGTTTATGAACAACATATCTTAAGTTTCCAAGTGAATTATTTAGAACCTATAGCACACTGCTCCTACGTATCTGTAGAAAACACAAATTAACTTTGATTAAGCAGAAATAATAAAGTCAAAGTTATTAATGAGCTCACAGAATCAAGGTAAAGTCTGAAGATTTAGGGTGTAGAACTAGAATACAACCAGAGGAGTTGTAAATTCAGCCAAGTTTAATCCATAGGAAAATTGTGGTTAAGATGGCTCTATGAGGGGCTGGGGTGGTGGCTCAGTGGTAAAGCACCTGCCTGGCATGTGCAGGGCACTGGGTTCAATGCTGAGCACCGCATATAAAAAAAATAAAATAAAGGTCCATTGACAACTAAAAACATATTAAAAAAAAAAGATGGCTCTGTGAGATACTTGATAATTTTACCAGTGGACTCATGACTCTAGAGCTAGAGCTATGATTCTTTAAAACATAATTTTATTAAAGTATACTTTATACAGAATAATATATTTATTTTAATGTGCAATTAAATACCTTTGTAACATGGTAAAGACAGAAAACATTTTCATCCCCTGCATATTTCCTTCTGTCAATCTTCAGTTTGCTCCCCCTGGCCAGTACTTGTCTATTTTATCACTTCATATTAACTTGGCCTTGTCTAGATCATCATATGAATCAAAGAATACAACTAATGTAGTCTTTGCATTTAGTTATTTTCTTTTAAAATAATGTTTTGAGATTCATCCATATTGCATATATGTTTTAGCTAGTTTTTTTTTTTTTTTTGTACTCAATACTGTTTGATCAATATGTCACAATTTGTTTATGGACTCACAGGTTGATGGGCATTTGTATTAGTTTGAACTATTATTCTAATGCTCCTATCAACATTTTTGAATAGGCCTTTGGATGCACATACATTTTCATTTACTTTTGCTAAATTAATAAAAATGTAATAACTACATTTTATTGTAAGTGTATGTTTCATTTTATAAGAAACAGACAAAAAGTTTTCAAAGTTGCTGCCTCATTTTACAGTTCTACTAGCAATGTATAAAATTTCCACATTCTCACTAATATTTCATACTATAACTATTTGAAATTTTATTTACTCTAGTGGGTACTAAGAAGGATTTCAATTTATATCTCATTAGAAACTAATGATATTGAGCAGAATTTCATATGTTTATTGATCTTCTATTTTGGATTGTCTGTTTAAGTCTCTCGATCATTTTTATTGTTTTTGTTAATTGAGTTATAAGGATTTACCTTATATTCTAGAGAAAGTACTTTGCCAGTTACATGTTTCCAGACATCTCTCCCAGTTGGGCTGGAGTTTTTATTTTCTTTATGATGATTTTTGAAAAGCAGAATTAATTTGTCAAAATCTGTTGTATTATTTAAAATGCTTAATGTTTTTTAGGTACTCTATAAAACCTTCGCTCATGAAGATTATAAACATTTTCTTCTTTTTAACCATTTTGCATATTTGTTACTTTGATGTTTACATTTAAATATATGATCCAATATGAATCAATTTTGAGGATGAAGCAGCACACTATTTCTTCCAGGGCTTTTTTTTTTTTTTTTTTTGACCATACAGATTTTGAGGTTTTATACCACTATTAAAAAAAAATCAGTTGCCCATATGTACAGGTATTTTTTGGATTCTCCAGTATATGTAATTGATCCCATACCAATACTAAACTATCTTGCTTACTGCAGCCCTATATTAAGTCATGAAATCAGGTAGATTAAATCTTTCAATTTCATACTTATTGTTCCTTTTTTTCCAGACATGTTTTTCTATGTGTTCTGATTTCATACAAATTTAGCATCAATTTCCAATTACAAAGAAAAATTGTGCAGTTTTTTATTGGAATTGCATTGAATCTATACATAATTTTAAAAATGGACATTATGTCAATATTGAATCTCTGCAGAACTTTGCCCTGATGATAAGAGTCCTTTTAGTTTTCAAAATCTTAACCCCACGTCTCATCTTCATGGGACCTCCCTCATTCATTGCATCAGTCCAAGCTCCTTGTATTCCAGTCAGGAACGCACTCCAGGCTTAATTTGGGAGGGCTGTGGATTTTATTTCCTGAATTTTCCATCTCACAAGTATCACATTATTTGATCTCCATCAGCCAATAGATGAAAACCATTTGATTTTTAAAGCCAATTGCCATTAATAAAAATGTACACTGGTCGTTCCTCTATGGGCTTCAGTTTCTTTATCTGTAAAAAGTGAAAAATGAGAGTTTCTGCATCACAGGATTGTTGTAATGATTAAACTAGTCACATATATAGAACATGGTATACAACAGAGTAAGAAGTATTTGCATAATAACTATCTTATTATATCTAAACCACTCCCTTAAAGATTCAGAAATCTGAAACAAAACCATGCAGTTAGCAAAATCTAGTCCATGCGCTCTTCTAGTTCCTTGACTCAAAGAAAAGGAATATCTAAATCTTTTAAACTTATAATAAGAAATTCTTTCAAATAGAAAATATTTGAGGTATTGAGTACCAGAAAAGTGATGCATGTGCTTTAGTGTACTGGGGAAGGGATTTGAAAATAGAACCATGGATGGAAGAAAACAATGTGCCTGTGGAAGTTTCCATTCAGCATTGCTATCTTACCAAAAGGAAATAATGAAACACATACTCTACAAGCATGAATAATAAAAAAGCTCAAAACTACGTTGGTACAATTTACTGATCTTTCATATGTCTCTCTCTCTCTGTGTATACACACACATATATAAAA